>NW_026967527.1:0-182500 GCF_028390025.1 Pseudophryne corroboree | reverse complement strand
TCTCCAGTCATCACCCAGACACATCCCCTGTGTTACTTTATAATGCCCCATTCCCAGCAGCCACCTCTCCAGTCATCACCCGGACACATCCCCTGGTGTTACTGTATAATGTCCCATTCCCAGCAGTCACCTCTCCAGTCATCACCCAGACACATCCCCTGGTGTTACTGTATAATGTGCCATTCCCAGCAGTCACCTCTCCAGTCATCACCCAGACACATCCCCTGGTGTTACTGTATAATGACCCATTCCCAGCAGTCAGCTCTCCAGTCATCACCCAGACACATCCCCTGGTGTTACTGTATAATGCCCCATTCCCAGCAGTCACCTCTCCAGTCATCACCCAGACACGTCCCCTTGTGTTACTGTATAATGTCCCATTCCCAGCAGTCACCTCTCCAGTCATCACCCAGACACATCCCCCGGTGTTACTGTATAATGTCCCATTCCCAGCAGTCACCTCTCCAGTCATCACCCAGACACATCCCCTGGTGTTACTGTATAATGTCCCATTCCCAGCAGTCACCTCTCCAGTCATCACCCAGACACGTCACCTGGTGTTACTGTATAATGTCCCATTCCCAGCAGTCACCTCTCCAGTCATCACCCAGACACATCCCCCGATGTTACTGTACTCCCAAGTCTCCTCAGACCCCAGTCATGTCCCTGTATTATTACTATAGATAGAAGTGACGTTATTGTGACGCTCCCAGATCCCCTCACCTCCCCAGTCATGTCCCTGTATTATTAATGTAGTACCCTAGTGATCTGAAGGCCTTGGGACACTATGAGGGGGCAAATCAATTAATGAATGTGTAGATCTATAAGGTAATAGAGATGCTGCCAACTGATGTATACCATATATGTGATAATAACTTGGATCTTTCTAGTGATCCAATAATGTATAGTGTTTATGCATGTTATTATTCTGTGCCTGCTGAAGGTGAGGGGACTCTGGTTAGCGCGCAGTGCGCGGGGGAGATCATGGAGAAGCTTCCAGAGGTCCCGTGTGCTGAGAGAGGTGGCTGGGCGCGTGTAGTGGCGGTTTTGTTGGTGGACTGACAAAGGGGAGAGAAAAAGGCTGGCGGCTGAGACAAGGGAGCTTACTGGAAGGCGGTTCCCTGCGAGTGAGAGAGCCCCTGTGGGGGAAAGGAATTGGATGTCTCCCGCTGCGGATGAGAAGCGCTGTGTTAATTTCCCCTGGTGGACGCCAAGCAGGGACGTCCCGGTGGCTGGTTGTCATGGAGAGTGCTGGGAGGTAGAGCGCTGGCGGGGCAGGCTAGTACATGGGAGGAGACCGCAGTGCGGGCAGCAGCTACCAGGACTCCAGCAGTAGCAGACAGTTTCCCCCCCCAAGCAGAGCTGAGTCCCTCATCCCATCCAACCCGCGGGAAGAGCCCGGTTGCTGGAGGAGGTGGAGTCGGGGGGAGGTTCAGACCGGGCACACTATCATTGTAAGTGCAGGATGCCCCCATATAAATCCTGCTAATCTGCATATTCCCCTATCAGCCTTTAACTATTAAAGTACCACCCCTAGCACAGTAGCACAGGGACCAGCAGCATCGGTGGATCTGAGGAGTATGAATAGCACCTCTAGAGACTCCATATCCATTAGAGCACAGGTTCTCAAACTCGGTCCTCAGGACCCCACACATTGCATGTTTTGCAGGTCTCCTCACAGAATCACAAGTGAAATAATTAGCTCCACCTGTCGACCTTTTAAAATGTGTCAGTGAGTAATTAATACACCTGTGCACTTGCTGGGTTACCTGCAAAACATGCACTGTGTGGGGTCCTGAGGACCGAGTTTAAGAACCACTGCATTAGATAATGACCAGCAGGATAGCAGTGATAAAGAGTGCGGTGGTGTATAATGATGAAAGCAGCTCGGAGAGGGCGCAGGGTCACCTAAACTTGGAAATGATACACTGGGGAGACTAAGCACCCCTCACCTATCAGAGACAGGTGCCAATAACCGGGACTTCTGTATGTTCTGGAGCCACCCCCACGGATCTACAGTGGGGCGATGCTTATACTGGGACAGGTAACACAGATCATCACCCCACTATATGTAACGAGTAGACCACGGGTGTCAGGGATTCCAGGGTGGAGAGCTCCACGTACTACCTTCCTGTTTCAGGTTGTCTAGGAGCGCTACAATTAGATCTTCCATGGAAACCATGCTATTCATTGCCGTGAAGTAGGGATTGCTCAACAATCATGAGGACAATTGCTCCAAGTGGAGACCCATATAACCCAGAGTACTTCTTATACACAGACACGAAAGGGCCCCAACCGTGCACGATTATAGTAAGAGAACCCGGGTGGTTTATCAAACACAGCCCCACAACTTTCCTGTGGAGTCGTATGTTCTGTATTGGATGCATTACCTTATGTATAGGTGGGGTATATTATTATGTATAGGTGGGGTATATTATTATGTATAGGTGGGGTATATTATTATGTATAGGTGGGGTATATTATTATGTATAGGTGGGGTATATTATTATGTATAGGTGGGGTATATTATTATGTACAGGTGGGGTATATTATTATGTATAGGTGGGGTATATTATTATGTATAGGTGGGGTATATTATTATGTATAGGTGGGGTATATTATTATGTATAGGTGGGGTATATTATGTATAGGTGGGGTATATTATTATGTACAGGTGGGGTATATTATTATGTATAGGTGGGGTATATTATTATGTATAGGTGGGGTATATTATTATGTATAGGTGGGGTATATGATTATGTATAGGTGGGGTATATGATTATGTATAGGTGGGGTATATGATTATGTATAGGTGGGGTATATTATTATGTATAGGTGGGGTATATTATTATGTATAGGTGGGGTATATTATTATGTATAGGTGGGGTATATTATTATGTATAGGTGGGGTATATTATTATGTATAGGTGAGGTATATTATTATGTATAGGTGGGATATATTATTATGTACAGGTGGGGTATATTATTAGAATGGTTCATGGTTTGAGTATTATATGATATAACTGTATAAGGTGGCCTATAACTTCTTACATATTAAAACTAGTATACTTACGGGTGGAACTGTCTCCTTATCTGTGGAAGAGCCTGAAATCACAAAGGAAAGGTACGATAGGTAAATGTGCATAGTCCTATCTGGTTACATCACATACTAATGTTATAGGCGACCACTACAGGGGTAGTTTATTTCCTAAGCGATTAGAGTATTGGGCTCTGAATAGCTTGGGTGGAGGCACATTGCACATATACACTGTACCCCCAGGTAAAAAAGGGGTTACATTACTATAGATATGTGATGTCACTGTGACACTCCCAGATCCCCTCACCTCACCAGTCATGTCCCTGTATTATTACTATAGATATAAGTGATGTCTCTGTGACACTCTCAGTTTCCCTCACCTCACCAGTCATGTCCCTGTATTACTACTATAGATATAAGTAATGTCACTGTGACGCTCCCAGATCCCCTCACCTCCCCAGTCATGTCCCTGTATTATTACTATAGATATGTGATGTCACTGTGACACTCCCAGATCCTCCTCACCTCCCCAGTCATGTCCCTGTATTATTACTATAGATATAAGTGATGTCACTGTGACACTCCCAGTTCCCCTCACCTCCCCAGTCATGTCTCTGTACACTCCCAGGTGTGTGATATACATTTGCTTCATACTGAGCAATATTTTCAATCCCCAAAATTACATATAATAAAATTAATAATAATAACGACACTAAAGGCTGCACCCCAGTATAAAAATAATAACAGATGTCTTTAAAAGCAGGACACCTCAGGCCATTCCTCCTGTATTGTAAGACATCACCAACACTCCCAATGTCTAATAATAATACCTGGACACCACAAGCCGCTGTCCCTGTACAATAATAACCGTACACAAAAACCTGCTCCCCCTGTATAACATAAATAGCAACAGGACACCACAGGCCGCTCCCTCTGTATAATAATAACAACAACAGGAAACCACAGACTGCTCCCTCTGTATATTAATAATAATGACAGGACACCACAGGCTGCTCCCCCTGTATAGTAATAATAACAGGACACCAAAGGCTGCTCCCCCTGTATAGTAATAATAACAGGACACCACAGGCTGCTCCCCCTGTATAATAATAATAACAGGACACCACAGGCTGCTCCCTCTGTATAATAATAACAGGACACCACAGGCTCCTCCCCCTGTATAATAATAATATCAGGACACCACAGGCTGCTCCCCTGTATAATAATAATAATAACAGAACACCACAGGCTGCTCCCCCTGTATAGTAATAATAACAGGACACCACAGGCTGCTCCCTCTGTATAATAATAACAGGACACCACAGGCTCCTCCCCCTGTATAATAATAATAATATCAGGACACCACAGGCTGCTCCCCCTGTATAGTTAGACGCCATTACCTGATCTCCACGGACACTGCGAGGCTGCAACAGTCGATGAAAACTCACTTCCTGTATGTGGAACGCACAGTACGGAAGTAAGGTGGACCGCACAGACAGGAAGTAGGGTATGATTGGCACAGGCCGCTTACTGGTTGCTGGCCCCTCCCCTCCTTCACCCCGCCTACAGCCCCGCCCTCTGTAACGGTTATTACTATACATGTCATCGGTGCAGGAGGCCGGCGGCCATTTTCTTGTAGACCAGTCCGGCTGCAGCAATAGGTTCCCTGGACGTTTAGTGACGTCAGGAGCGGCGGCCATTTTCCCCTGGTCTGAGCTCCGCCTTCCTTCTATCATTCCCACAAGGCAGCAGGAGCAGAGAGCAGCCATTGCTGTGTCTGGCAGCAGGTAATGATATTATTATTATTATTCTATAGGCTGAGCAGCTCTGGTGTCAGGTTCTGTACTACAGGGGGAGCAGCCTCTGGTGCCTTGTTATAGTGCAGCTGGAGCAGCCTCTGGTGCTGCATTATCCCTGTACAGGTGGCTGACACTCTAGTGTCCTATTACTGTAACACAGGTGGCGCAGACCCCGCCGTTACCGTAATACAGGAGGTGCAGACCCCGCCGTTACTGTAATACAGGAGGCGCAGACGCCACCATTACCGTAATACAGGTGGCGCAAGACTCCGCCGTTACCGTAATACAGGTGGCGCAGACCGCACCATTACCGTAATACAGGTGGCTCAGACCCCGCCATTACCGTAATACAGGGGATGCAGACCCCGTTGTTACCGTAATACAGGTGGCGCAAACCCCACCGTTACCGTAATACAGATGGCGCAGTCCCCGCCATTACCGTTATACAGGTGGCGCAGACCCCGCCATTACTGTAATACAGGTGGCGCAGACCCCGCCTTTACCGTAATACAGAGGGCGCACACCCCGCCGTTACCGTGATACAGGTGGCGCAGACCCCGCCGTTACTGTAATTCTATAAACGGGACATTACAGGTGTTGTGTCCTGTGGCATTGTACTATACAGGTGGAGCGGCATATGTTGTATTAATATTCAGAGGAGCTGTATTAAAATACAGGGGAGTGGCATGTGTTGTCCTACTGTACAGGGGGAGCGAACTGGGGCATCCTCCTATACAGGGGTAGTGGATTATGACATCCTACTATACAGGGGGAGCAGCCTGTGTTGCCCTTTTATACAGGGGAAGTGGCCTGTGGTGTCTTGTTACTTTTATTATATAGGGTGAGCGACATGTATTGTCTTTCTATACAGGAGTGGCCTGTGTTGTCATAATACAAGGGTAGCATCCTGTACTGTCATAGTATACAGGGGGAGTGGCCTGTGTTGTCATAATATACAAGTGGAGGAACATGTGGTGTCTTCTTACTTTTATTATATAGGGTGAGCGACATGTATTGTCTTTCTATACAGAAGGAGTGGCCTGTGTTGTCATATTACAGGGGTAGCATCCTGTACTGTCATAGTATACAGGGGGAGCGGCCTGTGTTGTCATAATATACAAGTGGAGGGACCTGTGGTGTCTTGTTACTATTATTATATAGGGTGAGCGGAATGTATTTTCTTTCTATACAGAAGGCGTGGCCTGTGTTGTCATAATATACAGGGGCAGCGGCCTGTGTTGTCATAATATACAGGGGCAGCGGCCTGTGTTGTCATAATATACAGGGGTAGCTTCCTGTGCTGTCATGGTATACAGGGGGAGCGGCCTGTGTTGTCATAATATACAGGGTCAGTGGCCTGTGTTGTCATAATATACAGGGGTAGCTTCCTGTGCTGTCATAGTATACAGGGGGAGCGGCATGTGTTGTCATAATATACAGGGGTATCTTTCTGTGCTGTCATAGTATACAGGGGGAGCGGCCTGTGTTGTATTTATTATTTATTAGCAGTTTCTTATATAGCGCAGCATATTCTGTTGCGCGTTACAATTAGAACAGCAGTAATAGAACGAAACAGGGTAAAAACAGACAGACATAGAGGTAGGAAGGCCCTGCTCGCAAACTTACAATCTATGAGAAAATAGGCATTGATACACAAGGATAGATGCTACCTGTTGCATAATGGTCCACCAGATTGCTAGGTTCTTAATGGGTTGTTTGATATGATCACCCAGCGATGAAATGAGGTATAGATTGAGAACAGCAGAGGACCCAAGACTGAGCCTTGCAGTACTCCAACTGATAGAGGTAGAGAAGAAGAGATAGAATCAGAGAAGTGAACACTGAAAGAGCGATTAGATAGGTAGGATGAGAACCAGGAGAGGGCCGTGTCCTAAAGACCTAGAGATTGTTAGGCGCCGGGGTCCGCTCGTCGGTGCGGCCCGGCGCCTAGCAACCAGGGACGCCGTACGCGGACAGCCGCCGGCTCCCTGGCAACGCTGGACGCCGGGCGCACTGAGCCGCACGGACCCTAGCAACGGGGACGCCACTGACGGACCGCGTTCCCCGTTGCTGGGTCCAGGGTTTAATGAACCTACACCTGTTTCCTGGCCGTGCAGCAAGGCAGCTGCACGGCATGTAGGTAATTAGCCCTGTCAGCACCTGATTGGAGGACTCCTCTTCATATGCACTCTCAGGACTTCTCACAGACGCCGGTAATAGCTTCCTGCATGCTGTTTCTGTTTGCTGAGAGTCTGTTCCAGTCTTGCTGTATCCGGTCATCCCAGTATTCGGAAGTCCTGAACTCGGAAGTTGTCATCTTATTCCTGGAGTCCTGACTAATCACCGTATAACATCCAGTGGTGTTCGTGAGTCGTGGCTTCGCCGTGTGTTGCGGCTTGACCGCTTTATTATTTATTATTTGTGTTTTGGAGCATTTCGCAGAGGGTTCCGCTTCCACAGGTCCACTCTGGTATCCAGCGGTGCTGGGTAGGAGTATTGGACAAGTGGATTTTGGTTGTCCTTTTCCCTGGCGGGTTTCCGCACATACTTCAGGTTTTGTTAGTTAGCTTGTTGCCCCTGGCCTGTTGTCAGTCAGAGGTCCTCTTGTTATCATCTTGTTTGCCATACCATAACTTAAAATGAAACGGAGTTTCATTTTTTCTTATTCAGTTTTTGTAAGAAATTGTCGGCCTCATGAATCCAACAGGGTTAGGACCAAATCCTGGTCAGCTCTTAGTCAGTCAGATTCAAGAACTTACTCAGATGGTTCAGGATCTTTCCCTTCGGGTGAAGTCGCAGGAAGATCTTTTACGAACTTCCCCGAGGGTAGTTCCTGAACCAAAAATGCATTTGCCTGACCGTTTTTCTGGTGATAGAAAAGAGTTTTTTAATTTTAAAGAATCCTGTAAACTTTATTTTCGTTTAAGACCGATCTCCTCGGGTACTGAATCTCAGCGGGTCGGGATTATTATTTCTTTGCTCCAGGGGGATCCCCAGACTTGGGCATTTGGTTTAAAAGCAGATGATCCGGTGTTATTGTCAGTAGACGCTTTTTTTGGGTCTTTAGGACTATTATATGATGACCCTGATAGAGAAGCATCCGCTGAAGGTCAATTGCGCGCTCTCAGACAGGGTAGGAATCCTGAAGAGGTTTATTGTACGGAGTTTCGCCGGTGGTCAAACGACTGTGGCTGGAAGGACCCAGCCCTGCGCAGTCAGTTTCGCCTCGGCTTATCAGAATCTATTAAAGACAGTCTCCTCCAGTATCCCGCTCCTGAGACTCTCGATAAACTCATGGAGCTTTCTATTAAGATTGATCGTCGTCTCAGAGAGCGGAAGGCTGAAAAAGGAGCATCGGTCAGGTCATCTCCATGTGTATATTCCATTCCTGAGGACCTAGAGGAGCCCATGCAGATGGGTCTCTCCCGGTTGTCTCCTGAAGAGAGAGCCAGAAGGCAAAACTCTGGTCTTTGTTTGTACTGTGGGGGTAAGGGACATTTTGCTCGTAATTGTCCGAATAAGTCGGGAAACGCCTTGACCAGGTGAATTGTGAGGGGGTTCACCTAGGTCTGCAGCTTATCTCCTCGAATAACTCCCTTTTAGTCCCAGCTAAGGTTTCCTTTGGCAGCCTCAGTTCCTCGGTATCGGCTTTTGTCGACAGTGGAGCCGCAGGAAACTTTATGGATTTAACTTGGGCTAAGGCCTTAGGCATTCCTCAGTTATCTTTGGGTAGGTGTGTCACCATGCATGGCTTAGATGGGAGTCCACTGTCCAATGGGGTTATTTCCCTCTGTACACCCGCTGTACTACGTACGGTAGGAGCTCTTCATTCTGAAAAAATCGAGTTCTTCCTTACCCATTGCCCAGCAGTTCCAGTGGTTCTGGGTCACCCTTGGCTGGCCTTTCACAATCCCACCATTGATTGGCGGTCAGGGGAGATTTCTCAATGGGGTACCTTCTGTGATAAGGAATGTATTTCGTTTCCAGTCAGAATAGCTGCTGCCATTCCTGAACTCATTCCCGTGGAGTACCAGGAGTTTGCTGATGTGTTCTCCAAGGGCAATACAGACATTCTGCCTCCCCATCGGCCTTATGATTGCGCCATTGAGCTAACTCCTGGTGCCGCATTGCCAAAGGGAAGGTTATATGCTTTATCCGGGCCAGAAACTGCGGCCATGAATGACTATGTTAAAGAGAGCCTAGGGAAAGGATTTATTAGGCCATCTAAATCTCCTTTAAGTGCAGGCTTCTTCTTTGTGGAGAAAAAGGATGGCTCGCTTAGACCTTGCATTGACTATAGAGCCCTAAATAAAATCTCAGTTAAAAATACTTATCCTCTGCCGCTGATTTCCGTCCTCTTTGATCAGCTGCGTTCGGCTGTGATTTTTTCCAAAATTGACCTAAGAGGAGCGTATAACCTCATCCGAATCAGGTCCGGAGATGAATGGAAGACAGCCTTCAGTACTCAGTCGGGTCACTACGAGTACCTAGTGATGCCGTTCGGCTTGTCTAATGCTCCAGCAGTTTTCCAGGACCTCATTAACGATGTGCTCCGTGACTTCCTAGGGAAATTCGTGGTCGTTTACTTAGACGACATCCTGATTTATTCTGACTCTATTGAACAACATGTTACCCAGGTGCGTCAGGTTCTTCAAAAGTTACGTGAGAATCATCTATATGCCAAACTGGAAAAATGTGAGTTTCATGTCACGGAGGTATCTTTTTTAGGGTACATTATTTCCCCTCGGGGATTTTTCATGGAACCAAAGAAGCTCCAGGCCATCCTTAGTTGGGCGCAACCCACCAATTTAAAAGCAATTCAGCGCTTTTTAGGGTTTGCAAATTATTACAGGAGGTTCATTCATTCTTTTTCCGACCTGGTTGCTCCCATTGTGGCCCTGACAAAGAAAGGAGCGGATCCTACCAACTGGTCGCGTGAAGCGGAGTTGTCCTTTCGGGCCTTGAAACAAGCTTTTGTCTCGGCTCCAGTCCTCAGACATCCCAATCCAGGATTGTCCTTCGTTGTGGAGGTCGATGCCTCGGAGGTTGGAGTAGGGGCTATACTATCTCAGAAGGATCCGGAGTCTCTGGAACTACATCCTTGTGCCTTTATGTCCAGGAAATTCTCCTCCGCTGAATCCAACTATGACGTTGGTAACCGGGAATTACTGGCAATAAAATGGGCTTTCGAGGAGTGGAGGCATTGGCTGGAGGGAGCAACACATACTATTTCAGTATTGACTGACCATAAGAATCTGCAATACATCGAATCAGCTAAGCGGCTGAATGCCCGGCAGGCTCGTTGGGCTTTGTTCTTTACTCGTTTCAAATTTATTATTACTTTCAGGCCAGGTTCCAAGAATACCAAGGCAGATGCTCTGTCACGCAGTTTTCTTTCCGGTTCATGATAACAGTCCTGTTACTCCCATACTTCCATCTTCAGTCATTTGGGCAGGCCTCACACAAGATTTATTTACCCAGTTAAAACAGCTGCAACACCAAGCTCCTGGAAATACTCCTGCTGGTCGTCTTTACGTCCCTGAGTTCTTGAGAGCTACTGTTTTGACTGAGTTCCATGATAACAAAGTTTCCGGGCATCCAGGGATCTCTAAGACATTGGAGTTAGTCTCCCGCTCAGTATGGTGGCCTGGTCTTTCTAAAGACGTTAAGGAGTTTGTTTTTTCATGTCAGGTTTGTGCACAGCATAAGGTTCCCCGTTCCTTGCCTATCGGGCAACTTATGCCCTTAAATGTCCCTCTCAGGCCATGGTCTCATATTTCCATGGATTTTGTGGTAGACCTTCCCCTTTCAGCTGGATGCAGAGTTATTTGGGTGGTAGTGGACCGTTTTAGCAAGATGGCTCATTTCATTGCCCTTCCCTGACTGCCATCTGTCCAAGGATTGGCAGTTTTGTTTCTCCGCCATGTTTTCAGACTTCATGGGTTGCCCACTGATACTGTTTCTGATCGGGGTCCACAATTCATTGCACAATTCTGGAAGTGTTTTTGTGCTTCATTAAAGATGAGATTGTCATTAACATCTGGTTACCACCCACAGTCCAACGGGCAAACCGAGCGAGTTAACCAATCATTGAAACAGTATTTGCGTTTGTACTCTGCCAAACTCCAGAATGATTGGTCCGAGTTTCTTCCATTGGCGGAGTTTGCTTACAATAATTCTTGTCATTCCTCCACCAACGTGTCTCCATTCTTTTCAGTTTTTGGTTTTCACCCCAGAGCTAATTCTTTTTTTCAACATTCCTCAGTTTCCTCGCTAACCTTAACCTCCCATCTCAGAGCCATTTGGAAAAAAGTGCACCTTGCTCTAAGAAAAGCGGCCTTTTGAGAGGAAAAAATTTCTGACTGGCTCCGACGTCCTTGCAATTTTAAGGTGGGAGATAGAGTATGGTTGTCGACTCGTAACATTAGACTTCGACAATCTTCAGCTAGGTTGGGACCCAAATTTATTGGACCATTTCATATCATTAAAAAAGTTAACCCAGTTGCTTTCCGGTTACATTTACCAAAATCTCTTCGGATTGGTAATACGTTTCATTGCTCCCTGTTGAAGCCATACATTTCTTCCAGTAAATTTCCTCTGAAGATCTCTCAGGGAAGATCTCCAGTGGACGTACAGGGACAACAGGAGTTCCTGGTGGAGAAGGTTCTCGATTCCAAGTTGTCCAGGGGCCGGCTTTATTTTCTGGTTCACTGGCGAGGTTATGGTCCAGAGGAAAGGTCCTGGGTCCTGAATAAGGATCTTCATGCCCCAAGGCTCAAGAGGGCATTTTTTCGGGAATTTCCTTGGAAACCTGGCTTTAGGGGTTCCTTGACCCCTCCTCAAGGGGGGGGGGGTACTGTTAGGCGCCGGGGTCCACTCGTCGGTGCGGCCCGGCGCCTAGCAACCAGGGACGCCGTATGCGGACAGCCGCTGGCTCCCTGGCAACGCTGGACGCCGGGCGCACTGAGCCGCACGGACCCTAGCAACGGGGACGCTACTGACGGACCGCGTTCCCCGTTGCTGGGTCCAGGGTTTAATGAACCTACACCTGTTTCCTGGCCATGCAGCAAGGCAGCTGCACGGCATGTAGGTAATTAGCCCTGTCAGCACCTGATTGGAGGACTCCTCTTCATATGCACTCTCAGGACTTCTCACAGACGCCGGTAATAGCTTCCTGCATGCTGTCTCTGTTTGCTGAGAGTCTGTTTCCAGTCTTGCTGTATCCGGTCATCCCAGTATTCGGAAGTCTTGAACTCGGAAGTTGTCATCTTATTCCTGGAGTCCTGACTAATCACCGTATAACATCCAGTGGTGTTCGTGAGTCGCGGCTTGACCGCTTTATTATTTATTATTTGTGTTTTGGAGCATTTCGCGGAGGGTTCCGCTTCCACAGGTCCACTCTGGTATCCAGCGGTGCTGGGTAGGAGTATTGGACAAGTGGATTTTGGTTGTCCTTTTCCCTGGCGGGTTTCTGCACATACTTCAGGTTTTGTTAGTTAGCTTGTTGCCCCTGGCCTGTTGTCAGTCAGAGGTCCTCTTGTTATCATCCTGCCTCGGATTTCCCTTTGTTTCTCACTAAGACCGGGTGGCACCGGAGTTGGGCAGACATAATCCTCCCTTCAAACGTGGCTGCCAGGGGCTCAAGAAACCATAGTCTCGCAGGGGATTTCCGATAGCATGGGTGAGACAATAGAGTTAGGGCGCCAGGGGCAACTAGTCTTTCCTGCTCCCGTTACATGCATTCCATTCCAGCGCTCTGGTCCTTGTCATAAGATCTCCTCTGGTCAGGAGTGCTGGAATCATAACAGAGATTGTAGTGTTTGTATGAGAAGAGAGTGGTCAACAGTGTCATAAGCAGCAGAGAGATCTAGAAGAATGAGTAGTGTGTAATGGCCTTTAGATCTAGCAGTGACTAGATCATTCACTACTTTGGTCAGTGCCATCTCTGTGGAGTGTTGGGCATGAAAGCCTGACTGAAGTGGGTCCAATAAGTTGTGGGAGTTAAGAAAGTGTGTGAGGCGAGTGTAGGCAAGTCTCTCAAGTAGCTTGAAGGGACCTGGTAGCTGAGAAATGGGACGGTAGTTAGAGAGTGTGTTTGGGTCAGAGTTGTGTTTGTTTAGAATGGGAGTAATCAGTGCATGCTTAAACAGAGAAGGAAAGATACCAGTAGAGAGAGAAATTACAGATTTTAGTTAAGGTTGGGATAAGCACAGGAGACAAAGTTTTACTGACCTGTGAGGGTATAGGATCAAGAGGAGAGGTAGTGGAGTAGGAGGATGGAAAGAGTGTTGATACTTCATCTTCACTTGTGGGATCAAATGAAGAGAAAGTGCCAGAGGGTTCAGGTAGGGAATTGAGCAGGTCACTGGCTGAGGAAGAGCATACCATTTCATCTTGGATTTTATCACTCTTATACTTGAAGTAGGAGGCAAGTTCTTGTGCAGTGATAGTAGCTAGTGGGGGAGGTGAGGGAGGGTAAAGAAGTGATTTATATGTATTAAAAAGTCGCTTGGGGTTGGTGGCATGAGAAGAGATTGGAAATATGTTTGTTTGGCAGTGTCCAGGGCCTGATGATAGGAGTGGTAGGTGGTCTTATATATGAGGAAGTCACTTGGATTCTGAGATTTACGCCACTGACGTTCTACTTTACGTGACAGTTTTTGTAGGTGTCTTGTTGATTTAGAGTGCCATGGTTGGCATATATATGTATACAGTGACACAAGGGGATATGTCTTAGTGATGACTGGAGAGGTGACGGCTGGGAATGGGGCATTATACAGTAACACAAGGGGATATGTCTGAGTGATGACTGGAGAGGTGACGGCTGGGAATGGGACATTATACAGTAACACCAGGGGAAGTGTCTGGGTGATGACTGGAGAGGTGACTGCTGGGAATGGGACATTATACAGTAACACCAGGGGATGTGTCTGGGTGATGACTGGAGAGGTGACGGCTGGGAATGGGACATTATACAGTAACACCAGGGGATGTGTCTGGGTGATGACTGGAGAGGTGACTGCTGGGAATAGGACATTATACAGTAACACCGGGGGATGTGTCTGGGTGATGACTGGAGAGGTGACTGCTGGGAATGGGACATTATACAGTAACACCAGGGGATGTGTCTGGGTGATGACTGGAGAGGTGACTGCTGGGAATGGGGCATTATACAGTAACACCAGGGGATGTGTCTGGGTGATGACTGTATCACTGTGTGTGTCAGGTTCCTATAAGGTGTCATGATGTCACTGTCTATGTCTCCATGCAGGAGGTGGAGTATATAGAGGAACACAGGGGTCTGTACAAGGACGTGATGATGGAGAATCACCGGCCCCTCACATCACTGAGTAAGAGGAGACTGTCATGTATTGTACAGGGGAGAGCAGGTATGTGGGACCCCCCATATACACACACATCATCTGATAATCACATATATACACTGTACTCAGTCACTGTGTGTCTCTTACAGATGGACCCAGTAACAGAGATACCCCAGAGAGATGTCCCCGTCCTCTGTATTCCCAGGATTGTACAGAGGAGAATCACAGGATCCCACAGGAGGATCAGGTAGGTGGAATTTAGGGTGTCGCCCATATACCAAAGTGACTGTCACTATATAATGTGTAGAGAAGCTGTGTGTTTTATACACTGATATTACACTATCTGAAATCAGACATTATTAATGTATATTGTTTTGTGGGCTATTTAGGATGACTGTCTGACTGATATAAAGGCAGAAGATACAGAGGGAGAAGAAGAGACGTATGTGACTGATATAAAGGCAGAATATATAGATGGAGAAGAAGAGACGTATGTGACTGATATAAAGGCAGAAGATATAGAGGGAGAAGAAGAGACGTATGGGACTGATGTAAAGGCAGAAGATATAGAAGGAGAAGAAGAGACGAATGTGACTGATATGAAGACAGAAGATACAGAGGGAGAAAAAGAGACGTATGTGACTGATATAAAGGCAGAATATATAGAGGGAGAAGAAGAGACGTATGTGACTGATATAAAGGCAGAAGATACAGAGGGAGAAGAAGAGACGTATGTGACTGATATAACGGCAGAAGATATAGAGGGAGAAGAAGAGACGTATGTGACTGATATAAAGGCAGAAGATATAGCGGGAGAAGAAGAGACGTATGTGACTGATATAAAGGCAGAAGATATAGAGGGAGAAGAAGAGACGTATGTGACTGATATAAAGGCAGAAGATCTAAAGGGAGAAGAAGAGACGTATGTGACTGATGTAAAGGCAGAAGATATAGAAGGAGAAGAAGAGACGTATGTGACTGATATGAAGACAGAAGATACAGAGAGACAAGAAGAGACGTATGTGACTGATATAAAGGGAGAAGAAGAGACGTATGTAACTGATATAAAGGTAGAAGATATAGAGGGAGAAGAAGAGACGTATGTGACTGATATAAAGGCAGAAGATATAGAGGGAGAAGAAGAGACGTATGTGACTGATATAAAGGCAGAAGATATAGCGGGAGAAGAAGAGACGTATGTGAGGGGTGATCAGCAGTGTAAGGAGGAGGAGATCCCTACAGATATCAGCACAGGTGAGTAATAAACACTTATTACAGAAGTCACATATTCTCCTTGCTCAGTCACTACAGCAATCTCTTATCCTACACCCTCCTCTGTCAGTACAGACTATTGATGGAAATGTATCTGCCCAGTGATGTAGTCTAGGACCATCAGCCCTGTTCTCAGTTGGGTGTTTATAACACAAGGGGTGATATTCAATTGTAATATCACGCCCGATCTCCCGTCTAAAGTGTCAAGAGTTTGCGGGGCAATATTAAATTGTCCCCCATGTTTGGGCATATCGCGCCCATAGCAGTCTGGATTAGCTTTGTAAAGCTATTTAACTCAACTAATGTCATGGGCGCGATCACGAAAAGTTTTGTGTAATTTCAGCTCACCTTACCCGGGGGTGGCGATCTGAAATGCTAATATTGCGTTGGTCGGCAGCAATATTTGAATCAGGGGTGTTTTCTGTTAAAGGCGTTTTCTTCTTTAGGGTCCATAGTGATCCACAGTCCTTACATCGGGGTGTAGGTGGTAGGAGTCGACCGGGCATCACACAGTTAAGCTTTTATTTCCCAGGATGCCCTGGACCTCCTCCCCATGTACCCCGCCCCTGGCTAGTGGGCAGTTTTAGTGATGGTGCTGGTAGAAGCCGGAGCACCGGTCACACAGCGGAGAGGAATGAATGAGCAGCGCTGGGAGTCTCTCTGAGCGCCACCGCTGCTGCTCCAACAATCCCCCGCTGGTGCCGCAACGTCAGTGAGGCTTAAAAACTGATGATTCCGGCGTGGTTACTTCCTGATCGCCGCGCTAGTACAGCGTCCAGTGCCCCGGACTGCACCCGGAGGACAGGTAAGGCATTCTCCGGCTCGTGGGACCCACAATACATGCAGTCCATGCTTCCGCAGGCTCTAATGTGATCCCTGGCTGCTGCTACGGGTTACACTAGACCACCAGGGCATGCATATAATATATATATAGGATAATGGAGGCCAGGGTGCCTGGTGGGTGATGTCAGCCAGGGCAGGTAGGTCCTCTCCCAGAGCTAGATTCCACAGCTGGGATTCCCTCTCGGCTGCCCCTCCCCCACATGCTTCCCTTATAAGAGTCTCTGAGGGACATTCCAATGGGAATGAGTGTGATGCCAGGCTCTGGGAATGCTGGGTTCTGTCTCCAGAAGTGGCCAGGTTATACATGCACTAGTCCTACCTACCAATGTGGTGCGAGGAGATGACGTCAGTGCCCATTGCAATTGTTATGTACTTACATTGTGTGTGACTGGTGCTAGCTCTGCTGTGTGACTGCATTGTATCTATCCCTTACATGTGAGTGCAGGTGTTCCGGGCTGTGTGACTGCATTGTATCTATCTCTTACATGTGAGTACAGGTGTTCCGGGCTGTGTGACTGCATTGTATCTGTCCCTTACATGTGAGTACGGGTGTTCCGGGCTGTGTGACTGCATTGTATCTATCCCTTACATGTGAGTGCGGGTGTTCCGGTCTGTGTGACTGCATTGTATCTATCCCTTACATGTGAGTGCAGGTGTTCCGGGCTGTGTGACTGCATTGTATCTGTCCCTTACATGTGACTGCAGGTGTTCCGGGCTGTGTGACTGCATTGTATCTGTCCCTTACATGTGAGTGCAGGTGTTCCGGGCTGTGTGACTGTATTGTATCTATCCCTTACATGTGAGTGCAGATGTTCCGGGCTGTGTGACTGCATTGTATCTATCCCTTACATGTGAGTACAGGTGTTCCGGGCTGTGTGACTGCATTGTATCTATCCCTTACATGTGAGTACAGGTGTTCCGGGCTGTGTGACTGCACTGTATCTATCCCTTACATGTGAGTACAGGTGTTCCGGGCTGTGTGACTGCATTGTATCTATCCCTTACATGTGAGTACAGGTGTTCCGGGCTGTGTGACTGCATTGTATCTATCCCTTACATGTGAGTGCAGGTGTTCCGGGCTGTGTGACTGCATTGTATCTATCCCTTACATGTGAGTACAGGTGTTCCGGGCTGTGTGACTGCATTGTATCTGTCCCTTACATGTGAGTGCAGGTGTTCCGGGCTGTGTGACTGCATTGTATCTATCCCTTACATGTGAGTGCAGGTGTTCCGGGCTGTGTGACTGCATTGTATCTATCCCTTACATGTGAGTGCAGGTGTTCCGGGCTGTGTGACTGCATTGTATCTATCCCTTACATGTGACTGCAGGTGTTCCGGGCTGTGTGACTGCATTGTATCTGTCCCTTACATGTGAGTACAGGTGTTCCGGGCTGTGTGACTGCATTGTATCTATCCCTTACATGTAAGTGCAGGTGTTCCGGGCTGTGTGACTGCATTGTATCTATCCCTTACATGTAAGTGCAGGTGTTCCGGGCTGTGGTTCCTCACAATGACTTTGTGATTTGTGGAGGCCGTCACATCTGCAGTTGCTAGAGCTGGACATTGTGTGTGCTTAGCTTCTGGTCTTCCAAAGTGTAAGAAATAGGATATAACACCTGTGCTGGTTCCATGTAAGGCCTGTGCGGCTGCATTATCTCCACAGGACCTTGTGCAGGAACATTTGTGATAAATGCTATGTGCCAAACCTACAACGGCTGCTCCAAACAGGCCCTGTGCAGGAACCACCCTGGGTGGCTTCTTTTGCACAGGTGGAGCGATTGGTGCCTCCTGCTTTGCTGCCTAATGTGGGGTTTCTGCAGCAATTGCCCCATGCATTGCATTCCCCGGGGTATCCTCCATGGATGAACTTATTGACCTACTCAGACCACACATCGGCCACCTCTCAGCAGTTGTTGCAGCAGACCGTCCTCAGATGAGTGTGGCACATAAGCGCTCTCTGTTATCCTTACAGTCTAGACAGTGGTCAGACTCTGGAGTCCTCAGAGGAAGAGTTGGACACCTCTCTCTCTCTCTCTCTCTCTCTGTTATCCTTACAGTCTACACAGTGGCCAGACTCTGGAGTCCTCAGAGGAAGAGTTGGACACCTCTCTCTCTCTCTCTCTCTCTCTCTCTCTCTCTCTGTTATCCTTACAGTCTACACAGTGGCCAGACTCTGGAGTCCTCAGAGGAAGAGTTGGACACCTCTCTCTCTCTGGCTCTTTGTCGGGTGAGGAGGATCATCTTTAAGCGTCAGAAGGTGGTTAAGGCTGAGTTCCCTCACTGAGTATCATACTGAACTCCTTCAGGAAGCTTGGAATGCTCCTAGTAAGAAGGTCCTGGTGCCTAAGAGCATCTCGTTACCCTTTACCACAAGGAGAGTGTGCTAAATGGGAAATTCCCCCTCGTGTGGATGTTCACGTGGCACGCCTGGTGCACTCCTCCACATTAATTGGGCTGATGCACTAGAGGACAGTCTGAAGTTAGATGGTTCCATAGACCACCTGTCTCTTATTGCTAACCTCAAGCAATCAGCCCGATATATAGAAGAGGCATCCTGGGATACGAGTATGTTGGCTTCCAGGGCCTCGACTACTTCAGTGGTAGCTCGCTGTGTACTCTGGCTACACTCCTGGATGGCGGATTCAGAGTCTGAAAGGGCGTTGGAAGTTCTGCCTTTCGCTGGAAACATTCTGTTTGGTGCAGAATTGGATAATATTGTGTCTACACTGTCAGCTTCTAAATCTGCTTTTTTGCCGTCAGCATCTAACCCGAAGGCTGGGAAGTCTTTCTTTTGGAATTTTCGGTTTCAAGGCAAAGTGAAAGGGCAGGCTTTTCCATGGTAGGTTGTCTCCAGCAAGGCAGCTAAGTCGCAGACTAAGTAAACCTGGATGGCCAGATTCCCCGAACCCCAAGCAGAGGGATAAGCCCTCCACCTGACAAGGCGGGCCTACTCCTGTGTGACCCCAGGGTGGCAGGCAGACTTCTGCGATTCGCAGTCTCATAGCTCCAGTCAACTATAGACGCCTGGGTGCGAGAAGTGACCTCACGGGTATCCCCTCTCATTTGTGAGACCACCACCCCAGCAGTTTTTTTGCACGACTCCTCCATTGGATCAAGGCGCAGCCATGGTGCTCCAAGGAGCTGTTAATTTTTTACTGAACGTAGGGCTTATTATCCCTGTTTCTCAAGAACAACAGAGGAAGGGTTTTCACTACCCCCTTTTCCTGATTCAGTAATCCAATGGGACCTATCGGCCTATCCTCAATCTGAAATCTCTTAACAAGTTTTTACGGGTGCCCAGATTCTGTATTTAAACAATAGGGTCTATTGCTCTGATGTCAGAGCCAGAGGACTTTATGGTATCCCTGGATACTCAGGATGCCTACCTACATGTTCCTATAAAACCTACTCATCAGAGATTCCTCCGCTTTGCTGTTCTGCCACAGTATTACCAGTTTCAGGCACTACCCTTTGGGCTGGCTACGGCTCCATGGGTATTTACCAAGCTGATGGCGGTGATTGGTGCTCAGCTGCGTCGTCAAGGGATCAGTGTGCTCCCATATTTGGACGACTTGTTGCTCCTGGCACAATCTGAGGAAGTTTTGCACTGCTATCTTCAAATAACCATTGCCTTTCTACAGACCCACGGGTGGCTGATCAATTGGCAAAAGCCCTTCCTTGTCCCTTCACAACAGATGTTGCATCTAGGGGCTCTCCTGGATTTGTGGGAACAGAGGCTCTTCCTGCCAGTGGACAAAGTTACCAAACTGCAGTCAATGGTCCACAACTTACTGCTCAATCTCTGGGTGTCCATACATTCCGCAATGCAGGTTCTGGGGTCCTTGGTCTCTACCTTCGATATGGTGGAGTATGCTCATCTTCACTCCAGGCCCCTATAACATATGATCCTTTCCAGTTGGAACAGGCAGTATCGTTGGATCAGGGCTGAGAAGATGGTACTATCTCTGGAGGTACATCTGTCTCTCACCTGGTGGCTAGAGATGTCACACTTGGACAAAGGATGTCCTTTTATGGATTCTGGATTGGGTGGTCCTCACGTCTTTCCGGGTCGGTGGTCTCCAGACGAAAGTTGCTTGCCAATCAATGTCCTGGAACTTCGGGCAGTCTACAGAGCTTTCGTTCAGGCTCAGGATTTCCTCCAAGGCAGGCCTGTTCAGATTTAGTCCGACAATGCCACTGCAGTTGCCTATCTAAACCACCAAGGGGGCACTCACAGCCATCTGGCTATGGCAGTGGTGGAGCGCATGCTCCAGTGGGCCGAAACTCTCCTTCCGGCCATCTCAGCTGTGTTTCTGCCAGGAATCCTCAACTGGGGAGCAGACTTCCTCAGTCGGCAGGATGTCCACAGCGGCGAATGGTCTCTGCACCCTGAAGTGTTCCAGAACCTGGTAAACAGATGGGGTCTGCCGGATGTAGACCTGATGGACTCGCGTCACAATCACAAGGTCCAAATCTATAGATCCAGGACCAAAGATCCGCAGGCAGCTTTCGTGGACATTTTAGCAGTACGGTGGACCTTCCTTCAGAGATACCTGTTTTCTCCGGTATCGCTGTTACCCAGATTTCTTCGCAAGTTTAAACAGGAAGGAGGCCCCATTATACTGATTACTCTGTATGGCCCAGGCACCATTGGTTCGCCGATCTCCAAAATCTATCCATAGACATGCCATTCCTACTGCCACAGCGAGCAGACTTGTTGTCTCGGGGTCCCTGTCTGCATTGGAACCTGGCTCCACTGTCTTTGACGGCTTTGCTCTCGAGTCATCAGTTTTTAGAGCGAAGGGGTTCTCGGATGCAGTGATATAGAAAATCTGTGTCTTCAACCCACATCTATTACCAGATTTGGCATGCTGACTTTCAGTGGTGTGCGCCTAGTCGCTATGATCCTCCTACCTTTTTAGGGTCTCCAGGGTACTGGCCTTTCTACAAGCAGGGTTAGACCTTGGTCTTTGCCTAGCATTCCTGAAAGTACACGTTTCTGCACGATCAGTGTGGTTTCAATGACAGATCGCTCCACTACAAGATGGGCGTACCTTTTTTCAAGGAATACTCCATATCCAGCCTCCCTTTGTACATCCAGTGGCTCCTGGGATATATCCCTAGTCCTGCAAGCTCTTAAGACTTCCCCATTTGAGCCTTTAGAGTCAGTGGACCTTAAGTGGCTGGCTGTAAAGGTGTTATTTCTCCTGGCTATTACCTCTGCGAGAAGAGTGTCTGATTTAGGAGTGCTTTCCTGTCCTCCTTCGTTTCTGACCTTCCATCAAGATAGGGTAGTTCTCCGGACCAAGGTGGGTCACCTTCCTAAGATGGTGTCCAAGTTTCATCTAAATACAGAGATTGGTTCCAGCCTTTTAATCCTGTTATTGGTGAGGCCTTATTGGATGAGGTTCGTGCACTAAGGATTTATATGGAAAGTACCAGACTGATCAGGAAAACGGATTCTCTATCTGTCCTGTATGGATTCTATAAGCAAGGTTGGCCAGCTAGTAAACAAACGCTGTCCAGGTGGCTTTGCATGACTATTGCAGAGGCTTACATTCGAGCTGATCTTCCTGTTCCAGTCTCTGCTCATTCGATACGTTCAGCAGGTCCCTTATGGGTGGCTCTCTGAGGTGCTACTGCTGAACAACTCTGCAAGGCAGCTACGTTGTCTTCTATTAACACGTTCCTGAGGTTTTTATGCCTTTTGATACCTTTGCCTCTCAGGAATCTTCCTTAGGGCGTCGGATTCTCCCGTCTACTCAGGAGCGTCGCCACCCTTAGGGGAAACTGCTTTAGGACATCCCCTATGTAAGGACTGTGGATCACCATGGATCTTGATGAAGAAAATAATTATGTTAGACTTATCATGGTGAACTCTTTTTCTTTAAGGTCCATAGGATCCAGAGGGTGCCCACCAAGACACACCTGTCTTGGGGAAATACTTTTCTCTTACATCCTAGAGGATGCTGGGGTCCACATTAGTACCATGGGGGTATAGATGGGTCCACTAGGAGCCATGGGCACTTTAAGAAATTAATAGTGTGGGCTGGCTCCTCCCTCTATGCCCCTCCTACCGGACTCCGTTTAGAAAATGTGCCTGGAGGAGCCGGTCACGCTTTGGAGAGCTCCTGAAGAGATTTCCATTTTTTTTATTTAATGTTTATTTTCAGTCAGGTCTGTTTAGGCAGCAGACTGACTTCTTCGTGGCACTTAGGGGGGAGAACGGCCCAAATTCCTAGAGAGTTAATGGTCCCGTTTCTCAGCTGACAGGACCCTGAGCTCCTGAGGGAGCCATTCGCAAGCCACACCACGGCGCAGCGTACCCTCTCGCAGCTCACCGCCACCCCCTAACAGAGCCTGAAGACAGAAGAGTGGTGAGTACAGCGCGGGCGTCCCGGTTAGTGGGTCGCCGGTAGGAATGGCGGCACAAGGGTAGGAGCGCAGCTCTTCATGCAGGCTGTGCTCCAGGGAGGCTCAGAAGGACGCACGCTGCGGCGGGTCCCCCTTTAAGGGCCGCACTGAGACTCCTATAATGGCCACACTGTGTTAACAGGGATTTTAATCCCTTGGTTAGACATTTAGTTCCTTAGGCCAGTATAAAAAATGTGGGAAGCTGTCGCCATTACAGGGGGCGGGGCTTCACTCAGAGCGGATCCTACAGCTCTCCAGCACCATTTTCCCTCTGCAGCTCATACAGGGAGCATTCACAGGGAAGCGCTGCTCCTCCACAAGGACTCCAGGTCCCCTCAGTGGTACCAGGGGGTCTTAGTGAAAGGGGGGGGGGGTGTAAATTTATAAAGCTCTACTAAAGTGCTTGTTATTGTGACCCAGCTCAGTTTAACTTTGCTAAAGGGGCGCTGTGTGTCTGGTTCTGATTTCTGAGGACCCTGCCTACATATAGTGTGTGTGTGTGTGTGTGTGTGTGTGTGTGTGTGTGTGTGTGTGTGTGTGTGTGTGTCCCTTTCACAATCATGTCCATGGACTGTATCTCTTGTACTGCAGAATGTCTCTAATCCCCTGGGGACTCACTACCCTGTACCCAAGATAGTGCTCCCTCTCCAGCTAGTGGGGCTGAACCCCCGTGGTTGGCTTCCATTAAAGGGATGATTTCTAATATTTGCACTAAGCTATCTCATAATGAAAGGGAGACACAATTCTTAAGGCAGTCTATGGATGACCTGATCAACAAAGATTCAGCTCCCATACCTGCGTCTCAATCCCTCGCCATTTGCCCACAAAAGCGTACTCTGGCCCAACTCATGCAGGGTGACACTGATCCGGATCCGGATGATATGGATGCCAGTGGAGGGGTGTGCTGTCCTGGCACAGGGTATTCAGGCCCTCATAGAGGCGGTTAGAACTGTCTTACATATTCCTGTCAGGGCAGAGGAAGTAATTGAGGAATCTTACTTTAATACAAAAAAGAAATCCTCAGCTACTTTTCCGGCTTCAAAGGAGTTAAATGTCCTCTTTGAAGAAGCTTGGGTGAACCCTGACCAAAAATTTCAGATCCCAAAAAGGTTAATTTCCTCCTTCACCTTTACTTTGGAGGATAGAAAAAAAATGGGAAAGCCCGCCGATAGTGGACGCATCTGTGTCCAGGATGTCACGTAAGATAGTCTTACTGGTTCCCGGGGCGGTGTCCTTAAAGGATGCGGCTGACTGTAAGAGTGAGACCACTCTCAAATCTATATACTTGTCTGCTGGGGTAGCCCAGAGACCCAATATTGCTTGTGCATGAATCACTAGGGCAATTGCAAGATGGTCTGATAATCTAACCAGGGATGACATTAACTCCTACAGCACATCCAAGATGCTGCTAACTTTATGGTGGAGGCCATAAAAGAAATTGGTTTACTCAACGCATGCACCACTACCATGGTAGTGTCAGCACGCAGGAGCTTGTGGCTACGCTAGTGGACTGCGGATGCGGATTCCAGAAAAGGCGTGGAGAGCCTACCATTCACGGGCGAAGCTCTGTTTGGAGATGAACTAGATACTTGGATATCTAAGGCCACTTCGGGTAAGTCTACATACCTTCCTTCCGCAGTGACCCCTGCTAGCAGAACCTACTCTGCCCCGACTTTGCAGTCCTTTCGGACAGCTAAATTTAAAAACAAGTCCAAGGGTTCTTCTACAGCCTTCAGAGGTGGTAAAGGTAAACCCAGAAAAGCCGCAGCTGCAGGTTTTTAGGAAGAGACCTCTGGTTCTGCTTTCTCAAAGCCTTCAGCATGACGGTGGGCCACACTGCCTGGAAGACAGGCAGGTGGGAGCCAGCTTACGTTATTTCAGTCACATCCGGGCAACGTCATGCCTAGATCCCTGGGTGAAAGATCTTATCACACAGGGATACAGACTGGAATTTCAAGAACTCCCAGATTCTTCAAATCCGGCTTACCAGCTTCTCCACAAGCAAGTTTGGCCTTACAGGCAGCAATTCTAAAACTGGTACAGAATCAGGTGATTGTTCCAGTTCCACCTCAACTACAAAACAAGGGTTATTATTCCAACCTGTTTGTAGTACCGTAACCGGACGGTTCGGTAAGACCTATTTTAAACCTCGAGTCTCTGAACCCATACTTAAAGGTGCTCAAGGAAGGGGAATTCCTGGTGTCTCTGGACATCAAGGATGCATACCTTCATGTCCCAATTTGGCCGCCTCATCAGCTTATCTCAGGTTTGCGTTACAGGACTACCACTACCAGTTACAGGACCTGCCATTTGGACTCTCCACAGCGCCACGGGTGTTCACGAAGGTGATGGCAGAGATGATGTTGCTCCTCAGCTTGCGGGGAGTGAACATAATACCATACCTGGATGATCTGCTGATCAAAGCACCGTCCAGGGAGAAGTTGTTACACAGCATTGCCCTCTCAACGACGTTACTCCAGGATCACGGGTAGATTCTAAATCTGCAAAAATCTCACCTGGAACCAACACAGAGTCTTCCGTTCCTGGGTATGATACTGGATACAAAGGCACGGAGGGTATTCCTCCCAATGAAAAAGGCATTGGTGATCCAGTCGATGGTACGGGCTGTTCTAAGTCCGACCCGGATTTCAGTGCACCTGTGCATTCACCTCTTGGGAAAGATGGTGGCCTCTTACAAAACTCTACAATATGGAAGGTTTCACGCAAGGCCCTTCCAGCTGGATCTGTTGGACAAATGGTCCGGATCGCATCTCCACCAAGAGCCAGAATTTCTCTTCTCTGGTGTCTTCAGACTTCTCACCTAACCGAAGTCCGAAGGTTCAGGATTCAAAATTGGATTCTGCTACCCACAGATGCAAGCCTCAGGGGTTGGGGAGCAGTCACCCAAGGGGAACAGTTCCAAGGAAAATGGTCAAGTCAAGAATCTATTCTTCCGATCAACATTCTGGAACTCAGGGCCGAATACAACGCCCTTCTACAGGCATCCCATCTTCTTCAAGATCAGACCATGCAAGTTCAGTCGGACAATATGACATCAGTAGCGTACATAACCCGACAAGGCGGAATGAAGGGCAGAGCTGCAATCTCGGAGGTAAAAAGGATTTTCCCCTGTGCAGAAAGACACGCAGTGGCTTTGTCGGCAATTTTCATTTCGGGAGTGGACAACTGGGAAGCAGACTTCCTCAGCAGACACAACCTCCATCCAGGAGAATGGGACCTTCACCCGCAGGTGTTCGAGTCTCTGGCACGTCGGTGGGGATTTCCCCAAATCGACATGATGGCCTCTCGTCTCAACAAGAAGCTCAATCGATATTATTCCAGGTCGAGAGACTCGTAATCAGTGGCGGCGGACACTCTGGTGACTCCAGGGGTCTAACAGATGGTCTAGATGTTTCCACCACTTCCGTTAATCCCAAGGATTCTCAAAAGAATAAAGAGGGAAAAAGTTCAAGCAATTCTCATTGCTCTGGACTGTCCAAGAAGGGCCTGTTACGCGGATCTATGGGAGTTGCTCCTGGAGGACCTGTGGCCTCTTCCTCTTCAAGAGGATCTTCTGCAACAGGGTCCGTTCGTCTATCAAGACTTACCGCGGCTACATTTGACAGCATGGATGTTGAACGTCAAATTTTAGCCCGGAAAGGGATTCCGGATAAGGTTATTCCAACCTTGATCCAAGCCAGAAAGGGATAACGTCTAAACATTACCACCGTATTTGGAAGAAATACGTCTCTTGGTGTGAGAACAGGAAAATTCCTGTGATGGAATTTTAAGCTGGGACGGTTTCTCCTTTTTCTGCAGGCAGCAGTGGATGTGGGCCTCCGTTTGGGCTCCTTGAAAGTCCAGATTCCGGCCTTGTCCATTTTCTTCCAGAAGCAATTGGTGTCTCTTTCTGAGTTTCAGACTTTTTGATGGGTGTTCTGCACATCCAACCACCCTTTGTGCCTCCTACGGCACCTTGGGATCTTAACGTGGTGTTGCAGTTCCTCCAATCGGATTGGTTTGAGCCTTTACAGGCATTGAAAGTAAAAATTCTTAAGTGGCAGCAGACAGTTTCACTGTTGGCCCTGGCTTCGGTCAGACGCATGTCGGAACTGTGGGCATTGTCTCACAAGTGCCCCTACTTGATTTTTCATGAGGATCACACTGAGCTCAGAACTCGTCAGCCATTCCTTCCTAAGGTGGCGTCTGCGTTTCACATCAGCCAACCTATTGTGGTTCCGGTGATTACCGACACCTCTGCTTCTTCAAAGTCCTTATATGTTGTGAGAGCTCTGAAAATGTATGTGAAGTGGACGGCTGGTCACAGAAAATCTGACTCGCTGTTTGTTTTCTATGATCCCAATAAAATTGGGTGCCCTGCTTCAAAGTAGTCTATTGCTCGCTGGATCAGGCTTACTATCCAGCATGCTAATTCTACGGCAGGCTTGTCGGTTCCGAAATCGGTTCAGGCTCACTCTACTCGGTGGGTTCTTGCTTGGCGGCTACCCAGGGTGTCTCGGCTTTACAGCTTTGCCGAGCGGCTACTTGGTCAGGGTCGAACACGTTTGCTAAGTTCTACAAGTTTGATACTTTGGCCGCTAAGGACCTTTAGTTTGGTCAATTAGTTCTGCAGGAACTTCAGCACTCTCCCACCCATTTTCGGAGCTTTGGTAAATCCCCATGGTACTAAATGGACCCCAGTATCCTCTAGGACATAAGAAAATAGGATTTTAATTACCTACCATGAAATCTTTTTTTCGTAGTCCGTAGAGGATACTGGGCGCCTGCCCGGTGCTTCGTTTTTCTGCACTGTTACTTGCTTAAGTATTGTTGTTGGATCAGCTGTTGCTGTTCCTGTTCAAGTTTGGTTAGCTTGGCTTTCCTCTTGGTTGTGTGTGCTGGTTCAAATCTCACCACTGTCCTGTTACATCCTTCCTCAGGATATGTCCGTCTCCTCGGGCACAGTTTCTAGACTGAGTCTGGTAGGAGGGCCATAGAGGGAGGAGCCAGCCCACATTATTAATTTCTTAAAGTGCCCATGGCTCCTAGTGGACCCGTCTGTACCCCAGGGTACTAATGTGGACCCTAGTATCCTCTACGGACTACGAGAAAAGAATTTCCCGGTAGGTAATTAAAATCCTATTTTTTCCCCCCTTTGATTTCTCTACTCTGCAGGATAGTGTGTCTTGTATGTTCAAGTCTTCCTTTTCTCCTGAAATCCTGCTTCTGCCTTTTGGCTTGTTAACAAAACTGGCTCCCCTAGGCCAGAGGCGGGGTATATGAGGAGGAGGATCGGTGCATCATGGGAGCTAAAAGATTAACTGTGTGGTGCCCAGTCAACTCCTACCACCTACACCCCAATGCAAGGACTGTGGATCCTGTGGACCTCAAAGAAAAAGATGTCCGTCTATATATATTTTCACATCACTTGGGATATCCATCATTGATATTACATTGTTTGTACATCATTCACTGTATCATTTATGTATTGTATTGGATAGCGCGTATAGGTGGTAGTACCTTTTTTCTCAAAGAAATAGAGTTAACCCTGACAAGTCGACCATAAGTCTTGTTATCTTCAAATATCAATTGTGTAGACTTCAAATAATTGTGTAAACTTTAAACAGTAATTGTGGATTTGTTCCTGATGATCAAATTCCTAATTACTTGTGGATAATAGTCCCTGCCCTATGCAGTTCTGAGGTTATGACTTTAGGGAATGTAATTTGTGCAATTTGACCCACTTAAAAAGATGAGAGAGGTCTGTAATTTCCATCATAGGTACACTTCAACTGTGAGAGACAGAATCTGGAAAAAAAACAGGAAATCACATTGTATGATTTTTAAACAATTTACTTGTGTATTCTTGTGGAAAATAAAAATTTGGACACCTACCAAGCAGCAAGATTTCTGGCTCTCACAGACCTGTTACTTCTTCTTTAAGAAGCTCTTCTATCCTCCACTCGTTACCTGTATTAATGGCACCTGCTTGAACTGGTTATCTGTATAAAAGACACCTGTCCACACCCTCAAACAGTCAGACTGCTACCTTTCCACCATGGCCAAGACCAGAGAGCTGTCTAAGGACACCAGGGACAAAATTATAGAGCTGCACAAGGCTGGGATGAGCTACTCGACAATAGGCAAGCAGCTTGGTGAGAAGAGATCAACTGCTGGCGCAATTATTAAAAAATGGAAGAAATACAAGATCACTGACAATCTCCCTTGACCTGGGGCTCCATGCAAGATCTCACCTCGTGGGGTATCAATGATCTTGAGAACGGTGAGGAATCAGCCCAGAACTACACGGGGGGACCTGGTCAATGACCTCAAAAGAGCTGAGACCACAGTCACAAAGGTTACCATTAGTAACACACTACGTCGTCATGGATTGAAATCCTGCAGTGCCCGAAAGGTCCCCCTGCTTAAGCCAGCACATGTCCAGGCCTGTCTAAAGTTTGCCAGTGACCATCTGGATGATCCACAGGAGAATGTAATGTGGTCAGATGAGAGCCAAATCAAACTTTTTGGTATAAACGCCACTCGCCGTGTTTGGATGGAGAAGAATGATGAATGACATCCCAAGAACACCATACCCACTGTAAAGCATGGGGTTGGAAACATCATGCTTTGGGGCTGCTTTAATGCAAAGGGGACAGGACAACTGATCCGTATTAAGGAGAGGATGAATAGGGCCATGTATCATGAGCTTTTAGGCAAAAACCTCGTTCCCTCAATAAGAGCATTGAAGATGGAACGTGGCTGGGTCTTATAGCATAACAATCACCCCAAACATACCGCCCGGGCAACTAAGGAGTGGCTTCGTAAGAAGAATTTCAAGATCCTGGAGTGGCCTAGCCAGTCTCAAGACCTCAACCCAATAGGAAATCTGTGGAGGGAGTTGAAAGTCCATGTTGCCCGGTGACGGCCCCAAAACATGACAGATCTAGAGAAGATCTGCATGGAAGAGTGGGTCAAAATACCTGCTACAGTGTGTGCAAACCTGGTCAAGAACTACAGGAAACATTTGACCTCTGTAATTGCCAACCACCGAGGTTATATTATAAAGTATTGAGTTCAACTTTCTAATTGTCCAAATACTTATTTTCCACAAGAATAAACAAATAAATAGTGTAACAATCATACAATGTGATTTCCAGATTCTGTCTCTCACAGGTGAAGTCTATGATGGAAATTACAGACCTCTCTAATCTTTTTAAGTGGGTCAACTTGCACAATCGGTGGCTGTCCAAATACTTGTTTGCCCCATTGTTTATTCTTTTTGTTAATTAGATTAGTTTTTAATTAATCTTTTTGTGGTCACATTCTCTCATGCACTCTGATTTGTGTCCGCTGTTCTTCTGGGTGCTTTACATTAGGTGTGTAGGTAACGGTCTCACCTATATAAGGTAAATTGCTGTGAGCTTTAGACCAGGTAGCAGCATACCTAAAGTGTAACACTAATGTGATAGCTATTTTTCTGGTAATTATTTTGAGCAATAGAGCAGTATAGTGGGGTCCCTTGTCGGGGGCTGCAGGCTTAAATGCATTGGTCAATAGGTGAACTAAATCTCCCCTGTTTATTATTGTTAGTGGTTATAGTGAGTGCAGAGCCCCAGTGAGATAGATATAATATACTAATCCACAGCACTCACCAATCCTGGATTTGGGGTGCAACACAGTATGTGACCACATTGTTTAAATAAAATCACAGGGGGTCTGCACTCACTGTATTAACTAACAATAATAAACTGTGGATATTTAGTTCATGTATTGACCAATAAATTTAAATCTGCAGCCCCCCCCCCAGATTACTAGCATTGTATCAATTAACACCCAATTAAAACCCAATGGTTTTTTACTACTTTATTTAGCTCTTTATACACTTAATTTGCGTTTAATATATCACTGATTTATATTACATACTTTACTGTACTTAATAAAGGTTATATATTATTTATTAGTGCACAAACAGGACAGCACTTTCTCTTCTTTGGTGTTTTATTGTTTCATTATTGCAAAACCCATGTCACCTCTAATCCCACATGAACGTCCATGTCACCTCTAGTAATCCCACCTGAGCGTCCATGGTAATCCCACATGAGCGTCCATGTCACCTCTACTAATCCCACATGAGCGTCTATGTCACCTCTAGTAATCCCATATGAGCGTCCGTGTCACCTCTAGTAATCCCACATGAGCGTCCGTGTCACCTCTAGTAATCCCACATGAGCGTCCGTGTCACCTCTAGTAATCCCACATGAACGTCCGTGTCCCCTCTAGTAATCCCACATGAGGGTCCATGTCACCTCTAGTAATCCTACATGAGCATCCGTGTCACCTCTAGTAATCCCACATCAGCGTCCACGTCACCTCTAGTAATTCCACAAGAGCGTCCACGTCGCCTCTAGTAATCCCACGTGAGCGTCTGTCACTTCTAGTAATCCCACGTGAGCGTCTGTCACTTCTATTAATCCCACGTGAGCGTCCATGTCACCTCTAGTAATCCCACGTGAGCGTCCATGTCACCTCTAGTAATCCCACATGAGCGTCCATGTCACCTCTAGTAATCCCACATGAGCGTCCATGTCACCTCTAGTAATCCCACACGAGCGTCCATGTCACCTCTAGTAATCCCACATGAGCGTCCATGTCACCTCTAGTAATCCCACACGAGCATCCATGTCACCTCTAGTAATCCCACATGAGCGTTCAGTGTTGAATAAAATCCAGTCTAAGCATCCTATCTTTTTGTGTTTTGTAATAGACATAAAAGCAATGATTACAGGTAAAAAAAAATGGCAGTTATAGAATTATATATTGTATCCTGTAACACCCTGGGTCTTGTCTACTCATTTTATATATTAATGTATTTTATTTCCAGCAGATGGATACACAAGCAGGAATATCTCAGAAGGACATCTAATGTTATCCCCGGATTGTGAAATAAAAGATAGCGACAGACAGGATTCTCCAGGAGATAACCCCATTACCCCAATTATACATCCAGCTCTATCAGCTGATCCCCCTGATCCTGGGAAATGTTCTCCTGATCACTCTGATATTGGTGCATCTATTACAGCTCTGAGAGTAGATACAGAGTTTCCCTGTTCTATAGATGCCAAATGTTTTACACAGAACACAAACCTTATTACTCATCAGACAGCTAAGGCAGGTGAGAGGCCATTTCTATGTTCTGAGTGTGGGAAATGTTTTACATATAAATCAAATCTTGTTAGACATCAGAGAAGTCACACAGGTGAGAAGCCGTATTCCTGTCCAGAGTGTGGGAAATGTTTTGCATACAAATCACATGTTGTTATTCATCAGCATGCTCACACAGGTGAATGGCCATTTTTCTGTTCTGAGTGTGGAAAACGTTTTACATATAAATCAAAACTTGTTACACATCAAAGAAGTCACACAGGTGAGAAGCCATATTCCTGTTCTGAGTGTAGGAAATGTTTTGCACGGAAATCAGATCTTGTTACACATCACAGAAGTCACACAGGTGAGAAACCGTATTCCTGTTCTGAGTGTGGGAAATGTTTTGCATCTAAATCAGAACTTGCTAAACATCAGAGAAGTCACACAGATGAAAAGCCGAATTCCTGTTCTGAGTGTGGGAAATGTTTTGCATCAAAATCAAATCTTGCTAGACATCAGAGAAGTCACAGAGGTGAGAAGCTGTATTCCTGTTCTGAGTGTGGGAAACGTTTTACATATAAATCAAATCTTGTTAAACATCAGAGAAGTCACACAGGTGAGAAGCCGTATTCCTGTTCTGAGTGTGGGAAATGTTTTGCACGGAAATCAGATCTTGTTATACATCAGAGAAGTCACACAGGTGAGAAGCCATTTCCATGTTCTGAGTGTGGGAAATGTTTCGCTCAGAAACAAGCTCTTGTTGTACATCGGAGTAGTCACACAGGTGAGAAGCCGTATTCCTGTTCTGAGTGTAGGAAATGTTTTTCATTGAAAGCAAATCTTGTTAGACATCAGAGAAGTCACACAGGTGAGAAGCCGTACAGGTGAGAAGCCGTATTTCTGTTCTGAGTGTGGGAAATGTTTTGCATATAAATCACATTTTGTTAGTCATCAGAGAAGTCACACAGGTGAGAAGCTATATTCCTGTTCTGAGTGTAGGAAATGTTTTACAAGGAAATCAGCTCTTGTTAGTCATGAGAGAAGTCACACAGGTGAGATGCCATATTCCTGTTCTGAGTGTAGGAAATGTTTTTCATCGAAACCAGATCTTGTTAGTCATCAGAGAAGTCACACAGGTAAGAAGCCATATTCCTGTTCTGAGTGTGGGAAATGTTTTGCATGAAAATCAGATCTTGTTACACATCAGAGAAGTCACACAGGTGAGAAGCCATATTCCTGTTCTGAGTGTGGGAAATGTTTTGCACGGAAATCCGTTCTTGTTAAACATAAGCGATTTCACAGGTGAGAAGCCATTTTCATGCTGTGAGAGATATAAATCCGCTCTTGTTGAACATATTAGACATTACCCAAGTACGGAAACATTTAAATCTTCTGGAGTATAATTTTCACTGTCATGCAATGTTCCTCAAGGGTCAAGCCTATCTCCTATGCTTTATGCAATATACAATCAGGTCCATAAATATTGGGACATTGACACAATTCTCATATTTTGGGCTCTATACACCATCACAATAGATTTGAAAAGAAACAAACAAGATGTGCTTTAACTGCAGACTTTCCGCTTTAATTTGCAGGTATTTAGATCAAATCAAGTGAACGGTGTAGGAATTATAACGGTTTCTATATGTGCCTCCCACTTTTTAAGGGACCAAAAGTAATGGGACAAACTAAACAATCCTAAATCAAACTTTTACTTTTCTCTAACGTCCTAGAGGATGCTGTGGACTCCGTAAGGACCATGGGGATAGACAAGCTCCGCAGGAGACATGGGCACTTCAAGAAAGAATTTAGTTCCTGGTGTGCACTGGCTCCTCCCTCTATGCCCCTCCTCCAGACCTCAGTTTGATACTGTGCCCAGAGGAGCTGGGTGCTTTTCAGTGAGCTCTCCTGAGTTTGCTGATAGAAAGTATTTTGTTAGGTTTTTTATTTTCAGGAATCTTTGCTGGCAACAGGCTCCCTGCACCGTGGGACTGAGGGGAGAGAAGTGGCCCTACTCTCTGAAGATAGGTCCTGCTTCTTAGGCTACTGGACACCATTAGCTCCAGAGGGATCGTACACAGGATCTCACCCTCGACGTCCGTCCCAGAGCCGTACCGCCGTCCCCCTCGCAGAGCCGGAAGACAGAAGCCGGGTGAGTATGAGAAGAAAAGAAGACTTCACAGGCGGCAGAAGACTCCGTTCTTCACTGAGGTAACGCACAGCACTGCAGCTGTGCGCCATTGCTCCACACACCTCACATACTCCGGTCACTGTAAGGGTGCAGGGCGCAGGGGGGGCGCCCTGGGCAGCATTTGGGACCTCATATTGGCAAAAAGAACACATATATACAGCTGGGCACTGTATATATGTATGAGCCCCCGCCAAAATTACTGTTTAAGCGGGACAGAAGCCCGCTGCCGAGGGGGCGGGGCTTCTCCCTCAGCACTCACCGGCGCCATTTCTCTGACGTCCTAGTGGATGCTGGGACTTCCTTAAGGACCATGGGGATTAGCGGCTCCGCAGGAGACTGGGCACATCTAAAGAAAGCTTTAGGACTAGCTGGTGTGCACTGGCTCCTCCCCCTATGACCCTCCTCCAAGCCTCAGTTAGATCTCTGTGCCCGAACGAGAAGGGTGCATACTAGGTGGCTCTCCTGAGCTGCTTAGTGAAAAGTTAGTTTTAGGTTTTTTATTTTCAGTGAGTCCTGCTGGCAACAGGCTCACTGCATCGAGGGACTAAGGGGAGAAGAAGCGAACTCATCTGCGTGCAGAGTGGATTGGGCTTCTTGGCTACTGGACATTAGCTCCAGAGGGACGATCACAGGTTCAGCCTGGATGGGTCCCGGAGCCGCGCCGCCGGCCCCCTTACAGAGCCAGAAGAGCGAAGAGGTCCGGAGAAAGCGGCGGCAGAAGACGTTCCTGTCTTCAGATAAGATAGCGCACAGCACTGCAGCTGTGCGCCATTGCTCTCAGCACACTTCACACTCCGGTCACTGAGGGTGCAGGGCGCTGGGTGGGGGCGCCCTGAGACGCAATGAAAACACCTTAGATGGCAAAAGATGCATCACATATAGCTCCTGGGCTATATGGATGCATTTACCCATGCCAAAAATGTACAGAAAAACGGGAGATAAGGCCGCCGATAAGGGGGCGGAGCCTATCTCCTCAGCACACTGGCGCCATTTTCCCTCACAGCTCCGTTGGAGGGAAGCTCCCTGTCTCTCCCCTGCAGTCACTACACTACAGAAAGGGTTAAAAAAAGAGAGGGGGGCACAAATTAGGCGCAGTATAAAACAATACAGCAGCTATAAAGGGAAAAACACTTATATAAGGTTATCCCTGTATATATATAGCGCTCTGGTGTGTGCTGGCAAACTCTCCCTCTGTCTCCCCAAAGGGCTAGTGGGGTCCTGTCCTCTATCAGAGCATTCCCTGTGTGTGTGCTGTGTGTCGGTACGTTTGTGTCGACATGTATGAGGAGAAAAATGATGTGGAGACGGAGCAGAGTGTCTGTAATAGTGAGGTCACACCCTAGGGGGTCGACTCCTGAGTGGATGTACTGTTTAAAATTACGTGACAGTGTCAGCTCTGTATAAAAGACAGTTGTTGACATGGGACAGCCGGCTACTCAGCTTGTGTATGTCCAGACGTCTCATAGGCCGTCAGGGGCTCTAAAGCGCCCGTTACCTCAGATGGCAGATACAGATGCCGACAGGGATACTGACTCCTGTGTCGACGGTGAAGAGACAACCGTGTTTTCCAATAGGGCCACACGTTACACCTAGATAAGGACAGTATATTATTGCCTATAGAGCAATTAAAAGATGCATTTCTATATATGCATGATGCACAGCGGAATATTTGCAGACTGGCATCAAGTATAAGTGTGTTGTCCAATTCTACCAGTAAAGTGGTCAGGTGATGCGGATTCCAAACGGCATTTGGAAGTATTGCCTTAAAAAAGGGGACATTTGGGGTCGGTCTTTCAGACCGGGTGGCCACGGCAACAGCTGGGATATCCACGTTTGTACCTCAGTTCGCCTCACAAAATAAGACGCCGTATTATCAGGCGCAGACCTTGTTGGCAAGCGGACAAAAGGGTTCCTCTTTTCTGCGCGTGACAGAGGGAGAGGAAAAAGGCTGCTGAGATCAGCCAGTTCCCAGGAACAGAAACCCTTTCCCGCCTCTGCCAAGCTCTCAAACGCTAGGGCTTTACAAGCTCAGGCACGGTGGGGGCCCGTTCTCAATGAATTTCAGTGCGCAGTGGGCTCACTCGCAAGTAGACCCCTGGATCCTTCAGGTAATATTTCAGGGGTACAAATTGGAATTCGAGACGTATTCTCGCCGTTTCCAAAAGTCTGTTTTACCGACAGGGTGGCAGTTTTGGAAGCCATTCACAAGCTGTATTCCCAGCAGGTGAAAATCAAGGTACCCCTCCTGCAACAAGGAACGGGGTATTATTCCACACTATTGTGGTACCGAAGCCAGACGGCTCGGTGAGACCGATTCTAAAATCTAAAATCTTTGAACACTTACATACAGAGGTTCAAATTCAAGATTGAGTCACTCAGAACAGTGATTGCGAACCTGGAAGAAGGGGATTACATGATGTCTCGGGACATCAAGGATGCTTACCTTCATGTCACAATTTACCCTTCTCACCAAGGGTATCTCAGGTTATGGTACAGAACTGTCACTATCCGTTCAGACGCTGCCGTAGGGATGGTCCACGGCACCCCGGGTCTTTACTGAAGTAATGACCGAAATGATGATATTCCTTCGAAGGAAGGAAATTTTAGTTATCCTTTACTTGGACGATTCCCTGATAAGGGTAAGATCCAGGGAACAGTTGGAGGTCGGTGTAGCACTATCTCAGGTAGTGTTGCGGCAGCACGATTGGATTCTCAATATTCCAAAATTGCAGCTGGTTCCGACGACTTGTCTTCTGTTCCTAGGGATGATCCTGGACACAGTCCAGAAAGACGGTGTTTCTCCCGGAGGAGAAAGCCAGGGAGTTATCCGAGCTAGTCAGGAACCTCCTAAAACCGAACCAAGTCTCAGTGCATCAATGCACAAGGGTTCTGGGTAAAAATGGTGGCTTCCTACGAAGCAATCCCATTCGGCAGATTCCACGCAAGAACTTTCCAGTGGAACCTACTGGACAAATGATCCGGGTCGCATCTTCAGATGCATCAGCGGATAACCCGGTCACCAAGGACAAGGGTGTCCCTCCTGTGGTGGTTGCAGAGTGCTCATCTTCTAGAGGGCCGCAGATTCGGCATTCAGGACTGGGTCCTGGAGACCACGGATGCCAGCCTGCGAGGCTGGGGAGCAGTCACACAGGGAAGGAATATCCAGGGCTTATGGTCAAGCCTGGAGACATCACTTCACATAAATATCCTGGAACTAAGGGCCATTTATAATGCCCTAAGTCAAGCAAAGCCTCTGCTTCAGCGTCAACCGGTATTGATCCAGTCGGACAACATCACGGCTGTCGCCCACGTAAACAGACAGGGCGGCACAAGAAGCAGGAGGGCAATGGCAGAAGCTGCAAGGATTCTCCGCTGGGCGGAAAATCATGTAATAGCACTGTCAGCAGTGTTCATTCCGGGAGTGGACAACTGGGAAGCAGACTTCCTCAGCAGGCACGACCTCCACCCGGGAGAGTGGGGACTTCACCCAGAAGTCTTCCAACTGATTGTAAACCGTTGGGAAAAACCAAAGGTGGACATGATGGCGTCCCGTCTCAACAAGAAACTGGACAGATATTGCGCAAGGTCAAGGGACCCTCAGGCAATAGCGGTGGATGCTCTGGTAACACCGTGGGTGTACCAGTCGGTGTATGGGTTCCCTCCTCTGCCTCTCATACCAAAAGTACTGAGAATCATAAGAAAGAGAGGAGTAAGAACTATACTCGTGGCTCCGGATTGGCCAAGAAGAACTTGGTACCCGGAACTGCAAGAGATGCTCACGGAGGATCCGTGGCCTCTACCTCTAAGAAAGGACCTGCTCCAGCAGGGACCTTGTCTGTTCCAAGACTTACCGTGGCTGTATTTGACGCCATGGCGGTTGAACGCCGGATCCTGATGGAAAAAGGCATTCCAGATGAAGTCATCCCTACCCTGATCAAAGCCAGGAAGGATCTAACCGCGAAACATTATCACCGCATTTGGCGAAAATATGTTGCGTGGTGTGAGGCCAAGAAGGCCCCCACAGAGGAATTTCAACTGGGTCGTTTCTTACATTTCCTGCAAGCAGGACTGTCTATGGGCCTAAAATTAGGATCCATTAAGGTTCAAATTTCTGCCCTGTCGATCTTCTTCCAGAAAGAACTGGCTTCAGTGCCTGAAGTTCAGACGTTTGTCAAGGGGGTACTGCATATACAGCCTCCTTTTGTGCCACCAGTGGCACCTTGGGATCTCAAATGAAGTTTTAGGGTTCCTAAAATCACATTGGTGGAACCACTCAACACTGTGGACTTGAGATATCTCACATGGAAAGTGGTAATGCTGTTAGCCCTGGCTTCAGCCAGGCGTGTCTCAGAATGGGCGGCTTTATCATATAAAAGCCCTTACCTAATTCTTCATTCAGACAAGGCAGAATTGAGGACTCGTCCTCAATTTCTCCCTAAGGTGGTTTCAGGTTTTCACATGAACCAACCTATTGTGGTACCTGCGGCTACTAGGGACTTGGAGGACTCCAAGTTACTGGACGTAGTCAGGGCCCTGAAAATATATGTTTCCAGGACGGCTGGAGTCAGAAAATCTGACTCGCTGTTTATCCTGTATGCACCCAACAAGCTGGGTGCTCCTGCTTCTAAGCAGACGATTGCTCGTTGGATTTGTAGTACAATTAAGCTTGCACATTCTGTGGCAGGACTGCCACAGCCAAAATCTGTTAAAGCCCATTCCACAAGGAAAGTGGGCTCATCTTGGGCGGCTGCCCAAGGGGTCTCGGCTTTACAACCTTGCCGAGCAGCTACTTGGTCAGGGGCAAACACGTTTGCAAAAATTTACAAATTCGATACCCTGGCTGAGGAGGACCTGGAGTTCTCTCATTCGGTGATGCAGAGTCATCCGCACTCTCCCGCCCGTTTGGGAGCTTTGGTATAATCCCCATGGTCCTTAAGGAAGTCCCAGCATCCACTAGGACGTCAGAGAAAATAAGAATTTACTTACCGATAATTCTATTTCTCGTAGTCCGTAGTGGATGCTGGGCGCCCATCCCAAGTGCGGATTGTCTGCAATACCTGTATATAGTTATTGTTACAAAAAAATCGGGTTGTTTATTGTTGTGAGCCATCTTTTCAGAGGCTTCTAAGTTTATCATACTGTTAACTGGGTTCAGATCACAGGTTGTACGGTGTGATTGGTGTGGCTGGTATGAGTCTTACCCGGGATTCAAAATCCTTCCTTATTATGTACGCTCGTCCGGGCACAGTATCCTAACTGAGGCTTGGAGGAGAGTCATAGGGGGAGGAGCCAGTGCACACCAGCTAGTCCTAAAGCTTTCTTTAGATGTGCCCAGTCTCCTGCGGAGCCGCTAATCCCCATGGTCCTTAAGGAAGTCCCAGCATCCACTACGGACTACGAGAAATAGAATTATCGGTAAGTAAATTCTTATTTTTTTCTCCACAGCACCGCTGAGAGGAAGCTCCCCGGGCTCTCCCCTGCTGATACACGGTAGAAGAGGGTTGAAAAGAGAGGGGGGGGGCACATAATTAGGCACAAAAACTATACATACAGCAGCTACTGGGTTAACATTAAGTGACTGTTATTCCTAGGTTTATAGCGCTGGGGTGTGTGCTGGCATACTCTCTGTCTCTCCAAAGGGCCTTGGGGAACTGTCTTCAGAAAGGACATTCCCTGTGTGTGTGGTGTGTCGGTACGCTTGTGTCGACATGTCTGATGAGGAAGGCTATGTGGGAGAGGAGCGGGAGCAAATGAATGTGGTGTCTGCCGACGGCGCCGACACCTGATTGGATGGATATGTGGAAGGTTTTAAATGCTAGTGTTAACTCTTTGCACAAAAGATTAGATAAGGCTGAAGCATTTGGACAGTCAGGGTCTCAACCCATGCCTGATCCTATGTCGCAGGTACCGTCAGGGTCTCATAAGCACCCACTATCCCAAATTGTTGACACAGATACCGACATGGATTCTGACTCCAGTGTCGATTATGATGATGCAAAGTTACAGCCAAAATTGGCTAAATCCCTTCGATATATGATTATAGCAATAAAGGATGTTTGGCACATCACAGAGGAAACCCCTGTCCCTGACACAAGGGTTTATATGTATAGGGGAAAGAAGCCTGAGGTAACTTTTCCCCCCTCACACGAACTGAATGAGTTATGTGAAAAGGCTTGGGAATCTCCAGATAAAAAACTGCAGATTTCCAAACTGATTCTTCTGGCGTATCCTTTCCCGCCAACGGATAGGTTACGGTGGGAATCCTCCCCTAGGGTGGACAAAGCTTTAACACGCTTATCCAAAAAGGTAGCCCTGCCATCCCAGGATACGGCTACCCTCAAAGATGCTGCTGATCGCAAACAGGAGGTTACCCTGAAGTCCATTTATACACATTCGGGTACCTTACTAAGACCGGCAATTGCATCGGCCTGGGTGTGTAGTGCTGTAGCGGCATGGACGGATACCTTATCTGAGGAATTTGATACCCTAGATAAGGATACTGCATTATTGACCCTGGGGCATATTAAAGACGCTATGTCGATTTCTGCCAGAAGGGCCCTGTGGACTCGGCAATGGACAGGTGATGCCGACTCAAAAAGGCATATGGAGGTTTTACCTTACAGGGGTGAGGAATTGTTCGGGGAAGGTCTCTCGGGCCTGTTCTCCTCAGCTACAGCTGGAAAGTCAAATTTTTTGCCTTATGTTCCCTCACAGCCTAAGAGAGCACCGCATTATTAAATGCTGTCCTTTCGTTCACAAAGAAACAAGACAGTCTGAGGTGCGTCCTTTCTTGCCAGAGGTAGGGGCAGAGGAAAGAAGCTGCACAACACCGCTAGTTCCCAGGAAAAGAAGTCCTCCCCAGCCTCTGCAAAATCCACTGCATGACGCTGGGGCTCCACTGGCGGAGTCGGTCCCAGTGGGGGAACGTCTTCGGAATTTCAGCCACATGTGGGTTCACTCCCAGGTGGATCCCTGGGCAATAGAAGTTGTGTCTCAGGGTTACAAACTGGAATTCAAAGAGGTGCCTCCTCGCTGATATTTCAAATCGGCCCTACCAGCTTCCCCCCAAGAGAGGGAGATAGTGTTAAATGCAATACAAAAATTGTATCTTCAGCAGGTGGTGGTCAAGGTTCCGGTCCTTCAACAGGGAAGGGGTTATTATTCGACCATGTTTGTAGTCCCGAAACTGGACGGTTCGGTCAGACCCATATTGAATTTAAAATCTCTGAACCTATACTTGAAAAGGTTCAAGTTCAAGATGGAATCGCTAAGAGCGGTCATCGCAAGCCTGGAAGGGGGGGATTTTATGGTGTCACTGGACATAAAGGATGCGTACCTTCATGTCCCCATTTATCCACCTCATCAGGCGTACCTAAGATTTGCGGTACAGGATTGTCATTACCAATTTCAGACGTTGTCGTTTGGTCTCTCAACTGCCCGAGGATTTTCACCAAGGTAATGGCGGAAATGATGGTGCTCCTGCGGAAGCAAGGTGTCACAAATATCCCATACTTGGACGATCTCCTCATAAAAGCGAGTTCAAGAGAGCAGTTGCTGAATAGCATATCTCTTTCACTGAAAGTGTTACAGCAACACGGCTGGATTCTCAATATTCCAAAGTCGCAGTTGGTTCCTATGACTCGTCTGCCTTTCTTGGGCATGATTCTGGACACGACCCAGAAGAGGGTTATCTTCCGATAGAAAAAGCCCAGGAACTTATGATTCTGGTCAGGAACCTTTTGAAATCAAAACAGGTGTCAGTGCATCATTGCACTCGAAGCCTGGGAAAGATGGTGACGTCATACGAGGCCATTCCCTTCGGCAGGTTCCATGCAAGGACTTTCCAATGGGATCTACTGGACAAGTGGTCTGGGTCACATCTACAGATGCATCGGTTGATCATCCTGTCTCCCAGGGCCAGGGTGTCACTCCTGTGGTGGCTGCAGAGTGCTCACCTTCTCGAGGGCCGCAGGATTGGATCCTGGTGACCACTGACGCAAGCCTCCAAGGTTGGGGAGCAGTGACACAGGGAAGAAATTTCTAAGGTCTTTGGTCAAGTTAAGAGACTTGTCTTCACATCAACATCCTGGAACTAAGGGCCATATACAACGCCCTACGTCAAGCGGAGACCTTACTTCGCGACCAACCAGTTCTGATCCAGTCAGACAACATCACGACAGTGGCTCATGTAAACCACTAAGGTGGCACAAGGAGCAGAGCGGCGATGGCGGAAGCCACCAGAATTCTTCGCTGGTCGGAGAATCATGTAAGCGCACTGTCAGCAGTGTTCATTCCGGGAGTGGACAACTGGGAAGCAGACTTCCTCAGCAGACACGACCTACACCCGGGGGAGTGGGGACTTCATCACGAAGTCTTCGCACAGATAACAAGTCGGTGGGAACTGCCACAGGTGAACATGATGGCATCCCGCCTCAACAAAAAGCTACAGAGGTACTGCGCCAGGTCAAGAGACCCTCAGGCAGTAGCTGTAGACGCCCTGGTGACACCGTGGGTGTTCCAGTCAGTCTGTGTTTCCTCCTCTTCCTCTCATACCCAAGGTGTTGAGGATTAGAAGAAAAAGAGGCGTGAGAACAATCCTCATTGTTCCAGATTGGCCACGAAGGACCTAGTACCCAGATCTGCAAGAAATGCTCACAGAAGATCCGTGACCTCTTCCTCTGAGACAGGACCTGTTGCAACAGGGGCCCTGTCTGTTCCAAGACTTACTGCGGCTGCGTTTGACGGCATGGCGGTTGAACGCCGGATCCTAGCAGAGAAAGGCATTCCGGTGGAGGTCATTTATACGCTGATAAAGGCTAGGAAGGACGTGACATCTAAACATTATCACCGTATATGGCGAAAATATGTTTCTTGGTGTGAGGCCAGGAAGGCTTCTACGGAAGAATTCCAGCTGGGCCGTTTCCTTCACTTCTTACAGTCAGGAGTGAATTTGGGCCTAAAATTAGGCTCCATTAAGGTCCAGATTTCGGCCCTATCCATTTTCTTTCAAAAAGAATTGGCTTTCTCTACCAGAAGTTCAGACTTTTGTAAAGGGAGTGCTACATATTCAGCCTCCTTTTGTGCCTCCGGTGGCAACTTGGGATCTTAACGTGGTGTTAAGTTTCCTAAAGTCACACTGGTTTGAACCACTTAAAACGGTGGAGTTGAAATATCTCACATGGAAGGCGGTCATGTTATTAGCCTTGGCTACGGCTAGGCGAGTGTCCGAATTAGCGGCTTTGTCACATAAAAGCCCCAATTTGGTCTTCCATATGTTTAGAGCAGAATTACGGACCCGTCCTCAATTTCTGCCGAAAGTGGTATCATCTTTTCATATGAACCAACCTATTGTGGTGCCTGTGGCTACACGTGACTTGGAGGATTCCGAGTTACTTGATGTGGTCAGGGCTTTGAAAATTTACGTGGCCAGAATGGCTAGAGTCAGGAACACTGAAGCGCTTTTTGTCCTGTATGCATCCAACAAGATTGGTACCCCTGCTTCAAAGCAAACTATTGCTCGCTGGATTTGTAACACGATTCAGCAAGCGCATTCTACGGCTGGATTGCCGTTACCAAAATCGGTCAAGGCCCATTCCACTAGGAAGGTGGGCTCTTCTTGGGCGGCTGCCCGAGGGGTCTCGGCACTACAGCTGTGTCGAGCTGCTACTTGGTCGGGTTCAAACACTTTTGAAAAATTCTATAAATTTGATACCCTGGCTGAGGAGGACCTCATGTTTGCTCAATCGGTGCTGCAGAGTCATCCGCACTCTCCCGCCTGTTTGGGAGCTTTGGTATAATCCCCATGGTCCTTACGGAGTCCCCAGCATCCTCTAGAACGTTTGAGAAAATAAGATTTAACTTACCGGTAAATCTATTTCTCGTAGTTCGTAGAGGATGCTGGGCGCCCGTCCCAAGTGCGGACTTCTTCTGCAATACTTGTATATAGTTATTGCTTCAATAAGGGTTACGTTATAGTTGCATCGGGCCTCCACTGATGCTATGTTGTTTTTCATACTGTTAACTAGATAGTATATCACAAGTTATATGGTGTGATTGGTGTGGCTGGTATTAGTCTTGCCCTGGATTAACAAAATCCTTTCCTCGTACTGTCAGTCTCCTCTGGGCATAGTTTCTCTAACTGAGGTCTGGAGGAGGGGCATAGAGGGAGGAGCCAGAGCACACCAGAATCTAAATTCTTCCTTAAAGTGCCCAGGTCTCCTGCGGAGCCCGTCTATCCCCATGGTCCTTACGGAGTCCCCAGCATCCTCTACGGACTACGAGAAATAGATTTACCGGTAAGTAAAATCTTATTTTTAATACTTTGTTGCAAATCCTTTGCAGTTAATTACAGCCTGAAGTCTGGAACGCATAGACATCACCAGACGCTGGGTTTCATCCATGGTGATGCTCTGCCAGGCCTCTACTGCAACTGTCTTCAGTTCCTGTTTGTTCTTGGGGCATTTTCCCTTCAGTTTTGTCTTCATCAAGTGAAATGCATGCTCATTCGGATTCAGGTGGGGTGATTGACTTGGCCATTGCTTAACATTCCACTTGTTTGCCTTAAAAAAACGCTTTGGTTGCTTTTGCAGTATGCTTCGGGTCATTGTCCATCTGCACTGTGAAGCGCCATCCAATGAGTTCTGAAGCATTTGCCTGAATATGAGCAGATAATATTGCCCGAAACACTTAAGAATTCATCCTGCTGCTTTTGTCAGCAGTCACATTATCAATAAATACAAGGAAACCAGTTCCATTGTCATCCATACATGCCCACGCAATGACACTACCACCACCATGCTTCACTGATGAGCTGGTATGTTTTGGATCATGAGCAGTTCCTTTCCTTCTCCATACTCTTTTCTTCCCATCACTCTGGTACAAGTTGATATTTTTCTCATCTGTCCATAGGATGTTGTTCCAGAACTGTAAAGTCTTTTTAGATGTTTGCAAACTCTAATCTGGTCTTCCTGTTTTTGTGGTGAACCCTCTATATTCACTCTTGCAAAGTCTTCTCTTGATTGTTGACTTTGACACTTATGCACCTACCTCCTGGAGAGTGCTCTTGATCTGGGCAACTGTTGTGAATGGGTATTTCTCCACCAGGGAAATAATTCTTCTGTCATCCACCACAGTTGTTTTCCGTGGTCTTCCGGGTCTTTTAGTGTTGCTGAGCTTTTCGGTGCGTTCTTTCTTTTTAAGAATGTTCCAAACAGTTGATTTGGCCACACCTAATGTCTTTGCTATCTCTGATGGGTTTGTTTTGATTTTTCAGCCTTATGATGACTTGCTTCACTGATAGTGACAGCCCTTTGGATCTCATATTGAGAGTCGACAGCAACAGATTCCAAATGCAAATGTCATACCTGGTATCTACTCCTGACCTTTTACCTGCTTAATTGATGATGAAATAGTGAGGGAATAGCCTACTTCTGTCCAAGAAATGGCCTTTGAGTCGATTGTCCCATTACTTTTGGTCCCTTAAAAAGTGGGAGGCACGGGGCGTGGCCTGGCTTCCTAATGGTGAGGTCCATCTCCAACTGAGCTCCAGGTACAGTGGCTCTAACCTCACCTTCCCTGGGCACCTATCCTCCTAGCTCCCTCACCCAACTGCTGGAGCCTCTACTGCGGTGCCCACCGTCTGTGAACGCTGGGATCCGCTGGCTGCAATCCACGCTCGGGGCCTACCTCTGCCCTTGAAGCCGCGGCCTCCAGTGACGTCCCGCTCCCGGAAGCGCTGCATGGCCGGTGCAGAGCTCCGGAGCTCGGCCGAACTCAGCGTTGGCTGCTGGGATAGGTTTCCTGCTCTGATACTCCCTGGTGGCTGGAAGTTCCCCCTGCCTCCTGCCCTCTGAGCCGATCCTGGGCACTCTGGCCGCGGCCCAGGCGCCCTCTGAAGCCAGGGACTAGATTTGTGGGCGGACCTGGACTGGACCTTCAGAAGAGGTGGGGACGGTCCACGGCACCTCTGGCTGTCTGCCTCATCCTGCTGCCATCTCCTGACCGCCTCTGGAGCCCCTCTGGAGCTGCAAGTTGCAGATACCTCTTTTTTATATGCCAGACTGGGTTTGATTCATGGTGCCCTGCCTGAGGTGCCTCTGGATATAGTTAGTGGTTACCTCTAATCTCTGTGCTTTCGCTCTCAGGGACTTGACTCTGGGTGGGCTGGGCTTGTGGACCCCCCCTCAATTCTAGCTTTGCACTCCCACCACCCCAGCTAACCTGTAGCAACCGAGGGCCTGCTGTACCCCTCGCAAGTACCCACTGGAGGTGACGGCCAGGGGGACCTGGGGTCTGAACAGGCTCAGTATCTCACATTCTTGCCACCTATACAGTCTGGCCCTGGTGTTACTCACGTCTGCGATGGTCTCTGGATGAATAATACCCCATGGTCGGCCTGACCGCCCCATAACTCACCTGTGTCATTTCCTGCTCTCTACCCCACCACTCCTTCCCCCTCTCTATTGCAACTTTACTGGAGAAGATAGACCTCTCCCTTGCCTGCATTCTGTCACAAAGGAACAAGAAGGCTCCCCAGGCCTCCACAAACTTCTTCGGCAGCAAGGCTAAGGGCACTCAGAACATGGTGCACTCCCCGGAGTCTCCTTCGTCCCCATGTTCTTCGGAGATGGGTATTGACCCTCAAATACAGGCAGTGATGTCTGGCCTTCTGGACGGCGTGCAAACAGCCTTTAAACAAGAACTGTCCAAAGCTGTTGCGGATTTCAAAATGGAGATTGCCTTACTTGGAAATCGTACGGATGCTTTGGAGATGCAGACGGACGACTTATGTCGCTCGCAACAGCATCTAGACTACGAGCTTTCGAGGCTCCATGCTGAAGTTGAGACCCTGAAGGAACGCCAAGAGGACCGAGAGAATCGATCCAGTCGCAATAATTTGCACATATGTAATGTGGCGGAATCAGTCCAGAGCTCTACATTGCCCTCCTTCTTGAAAGACCTTTTCCAGCATTTGGTTCCGGACTTGTCTGATGATGACTGCCTCTTTGATAGGGCACACAGGGCCCTGCGGGCCAAACCTTCTAAATCACAGCCCCCTCGGGACATTATAGCCCGTCTCCATTATTACCGCTCAAAGGAAAAAATAATTGCTGCCGTCCGGGATTCCTCTGATATAGCCTTCCGGGGCGTGCAATTACAGATTTACCAGGACTTGGCGCCCTCGACTATTCAGAAACGACGGGACCTCCAACCAATTACTAGACTTCTTCACCAACACCAAATTCGATATTGCTGGGGATTCCCCTTTCAGTTGCAGCTTTCTTTTAATGGCATCAACCATGCATTCAAGACCCTGGCACAAGGGCAGGAACTGCTTCGCAAGCTTGATCTTCTACCGAAATCATCGTCCTCTTCTGTCGACCCATCTGCTTAACCGAAGTCTCAACGGCCCCGTCTGCCTCAGCCGGACTGGAGGAGAGTGTCTCACCATAGGGGTGAAGATGCTCCCCCCTGATTTGCCTGCCTTCTTTTCTTCTATAGGTTTCACTGTGCCATTGCATCAGTTTTGCTGGAGTTCCCCCCTGGACTGGACTGGCCGTCCCTAGTTCTCTGGACCCCCTTCTTAAATGCTGATTTGATATTTTGATCTTAATGATCTGTATTCAATAATAACAGTTTCTTTGAGTACTGCGGGTTCTTTGCAGTGCTGGTTGACTTGGTACCTGCTCCGTGGACCCCCCTAGTTTATTTCTGGAATTTTCTCTGACAGTTCTTTCTATGTTCCACTTGTTATGTCTCCTGTTGTATATTTTGCCTTTATGTTTTTGGTCACAAGAGGACCGGTTGTTATGCGGTTTGGTTATGATGCTTAACCTACTGTATGGACCACATGTTGCTATATTATTCCCTTTGATGTTCCCCTTCCCTCTCCTTCCTTCCCGATTCTCCTCCCCCCCCCCTTTTTTTCTCTCTCCCCGTCCTTCCCTTCCTGACACAGGTTTTATCTTCGTGATGTATACTTTTTTTTGGCCTAGGCCACTTTGTTCTCGGTCAGGCCGCACAGTCTGCTATGGTTGTTCGTGCCACTACCCCCATGCTCCCTGCTTTCATTACTTTATTGACTATATTTCTCCTTTGTTTGGCGGTCCTGTTACGGGCCCTATCGCTACAGGGTTTCTGCCCGAATGGGCTTTATCTCCTCTCTTCTTGCTCTTCTTTACTTTCCTTCTGTGGCATTCTTTTCCCTTTTCTCCCCTTGTCCTTGTGGGGGTTCCGGGTATCCATTCAACTTGTCGTTATTCTTTTTTGGGTTGTTGGGACCCGGGTGGCCTTTGTTTTGTACCCCCTTTTCTATGGCTCTCAATGAGATGATGTTACTCAGGTCACCATGCCCCTAAAGATATTATCTGTTAATGTAAATGGCCTCAATTCCCCCAAAAAATGGACGGTGCTCCTGGGTGCTTGTAGACGTGAGAAAGCTGACGTAGATTTTCTTCCAGAAACTCGCCTTACGGGCTCCCGCACGCAACTCCGTGGTAGGCAATTTACACAAACTTTCTTTGCTTCAGCAGGTTGTAAAAAATGTGGGGTTGGAATTTTAATTAATTGTCACATTCCATTTACACATAGCAAAACTGTGGCGGATCCAGACGGTCGGTACTTGATGGTTATTAGTACCCTCCGTTCTGAAGTCCTGACACTTATCTCTGTATATGCTCCTAACCAGGATCAACCTCAGTTTTTCCACTCCCTTTTCCATCACATTGGCAAGGTTGCACAGGGTCACATTGTATTGGGTGGGGAATTAAACACCATTCTTGACCCCATATTAGATAGGACTGGTCCCCCCTTACCTCTAGAGATTCGCACACGCTTGTAGCCTCTCTCAAGTTTCACTACCTATGGGACTCGTGGCGTCTCTGCCACTCTGTAGCCAGAGACTATACCCACTATTCAGTCCCGCATCGACACTACACCCGGATCGATATGTTACACATTTCGTCCTCCATTGCCTCTAGAATTACTGACGCGGGAATAACCCCTTTTACTTGGACTGACCATTCCGGTGTTTATGTTCTCTTGGAGCTATATCACTCCGCACACACTGTGAATCCCTGCTGCTTAACACGTCAGTCTCCACAGACATACAAATGGCGATAGAACAATATTTTACTGAAAATACCACGCCTGATGTCTCTTCTAGTATAATGCAGGAGTTTCACTTGTTAGAATCTCGAATAGCTACCCTAACCACCCATCATAAACTAAATTCCTGCCCTGCTTTACTTGTGCATATCTCTAACTTACAAGGCCAACTGAACGCGCTTTTGTCCCGTCGTGCAGCTCACATTTTGTGAAAGCTGAATCATAAATTCTAGAACAAGGCGGATAAATTAGATTCCCTGTTGGCGAATAAATTTCAAAATAAACAGGCGAATGGCGCAATTGACAAATTATACTCCCGAACTCTGGGTGAACTTACGACCCTAAACAAATGGTTGAAGAATTTAAGGACTACTATAGCTCTCTTTATAACCTGACGACCCCAACACATTCCTCTTCGATCCGGAGAGGTTACGTTCCTACCTGTCCTCGACTCCTCTGCCAGGCATCTCCACAGCTCAATTAGACGCACTGAATCGGGCTATCTCAGTGGAAGAGACATTAACAGCCATGAAATCCATGCGGTCCTCAGCCGCCCCTGGCCCTGACGGTTTCATGGCGCATTATTACAAAAACTTTGATAAAGTATTAGCCCCTCACCTTACCGCCCTCTTTAACCAGATTTTGGGGAGCGCATCATTTGCTCCGGTAACTACTCAAGCTGATATAGTGGTGATCCCTAAGCCTGACAGAGACCCCACCCAGTGCGGTAATTATAGATCCATTTCACTGCTCAATGTCGGTTTGAAAATGTATGCTAAAATTCTAGCTTTGAGATTGGCCCTCCTCCTCTCTGTACTGGTACATCCCGATCAGGTAGGATTTATCCCAGGCCGACAGGACTCCGATATCACCAGAAGGGCTATTGATATTATCCACTCTATATTGGATGTAAATACCCTCAAATTAAAGCGGAAAGTCTGCAGTTAAAGCACATCTTGTTTGTTTCATTTCAAATCCATTGTGGTGGTGTATAGAGCCCAAAATATGAGAATTGTGTTGATGTTCCAATATTTATGAACCTGACTACATGCTACCACTGGGTGATATCAGACATCATGGCCTGGTCTACCACTGCAATGCAGATGACCTGTTTTTTGCTCCATGTACTGAGAACCTAATACCAGTCCTAAATGGTTGTCTAGCTGAGTGCCAGGGTGGATGATGCCAGTTGGCTGTGACTCAGTCTTTGTGAAACATAATAGACGCTCACCAACAAAGGACAAGACTACAGCTTTACCAACCATCTGGGTTTATGCTTTGGTGTTCAGAATTGCAAAATACTGAACATGTGCTGAATCTTTGTGTTGTCCTGGTATGTGGCTGACACAGACATCAGGTATCCGCCACATACTAATCCTCATTCTTCCATCTGTGGACCATAGCCAGAATCAAGCTCTTGATTCCCTCAGAAGTTCATAGACTACTGCAATTCCATCTAACTGGGTCACCCAGCAAAAGAATTACAGAGCTTGCAGCTAGTACAGAATGCAGCAGCCAAGCTGTTACCTAACCAGCCCGTTCCTGCCACATAACACCCATTCTCTACTCCCTTCACCGGCTGCCTGTAAGATGACAAATCTGTTTCATAATTGGCTAAGTGACCTTCCCAGCCCAACATTACATGGTCCAAGGTACTAGAAGCAGCTTCTGCCTCCTTACTGCCCTGCTTGCTTCTACAGATGAAGGACTGTTACCAGCAGTACCAAGAATCTCCTGTAATTCATTTAAGGGTTGAACTTTTAGCTTTTGACCATGGAACTCACTGCCTTGCACAGTCCAAGAGGCCTCCACTCTAGAGACCTTCACAAGCAGACTGATGACTGTTACTCACGCTTTTCATTAATGTACCTCTATTTACTTCCTAAATAATACATCCCAAATGCTTAGGTCTTTTTTCTGCTGTTTATTTTGTATCTTGTGCTTTGTGTAAATGTGAATGTCTAATACCACTTTGCACAATCTGTATTGGCGGCCATTGGAACGTTTTTTGACTTCTAGTTTGCCTAACTTGTTGCAGACACTCATCTTGATCAAGAGTTTTTTTCGGAAACAAGATCCTATCCATATATACATTATCATGTGCATTAGAGTCACCTGAGTTCCATCTGCGGTGGTTTGTTGTATGTTACATCTATATGGTGCGGATACTCCCCTGTATGATTTTATAATAAAAGCTTTTGTTTGCATCTAATTATTGCTGTATAGCTTTTATTTTTTATTCTGTTTTATATTCCCGTCTGAGTAATTACGCCATAATGTCTAATCTCGGAGTGGACACCAGAAGATGTAAAGAAACCGTGTAAGTTTTCCATCATTCTGTTTCGTGTAAGCATACAGGTAAGTGATGGCATGGTGGTCACTGTATCCGTCACTTTCCGATGGTATAATGGAAGTGGGACTGTCTGGGCTTATTCTAGTCTACTGCAGAAATAAAAAAAAACTCAGCCTTTATCCTGCTTAAAAAAATGACAAAGCCCATAAATCAAGTGTGGTCAGACAAGACAGAAGCCACATTAATGGTGGCACATCATATAGGCTGAGGACCCATACTTCTGGGATATATGGCATAACTCTCTCTTCACCCACAAAAACCTTCCCTTCACCATTCACAATGTCCACCATTGCCCCTTCAGAAGGGACACAACTTTCCTCTGCTTTTTCCACCTCCTCCTCCACAGAGCCCAGGACCACCTCCATGACCATTTCATGTTTATCTGGAGGCCTGACATCTGGGAGGTTGGTGGCCTGAGATAGCCACAGAACCACCAGGTAGTGGGCAAGAAGAATCCACAGACTCCCCATGAACTGGAGAGTCCAAAAATCAACCCTGCATGAGGTAAAGAAGGGTCAAACACAGGGTCTGGCTCATCTATTTCCTTCCTAAAAGCTGCTCTTTACCCAGTTTGGTACCCGTGGGATCTCACTCCAATTTCCCTTGAGAGTCCTTACCCTCACTAATCCCCTCTGAACCTACCAGTTCCTTCCCCTTCCAACCACTCCTCCTTTTTAAGCTTTTCACCACCTGCTGTGCGAGTCCCATCCAACTACTCCTCTCCTTAACTCATTGGTGTAGCAACCCCCTTCTCCCCCCCACCCCCACCGCACTGATACACTGCAGTTAAGCTGTGAGGCTTGCTGCTGGCAGTACTCATCAATGATTCCTGATCATCAATGGGTGATGGCCAATCCTAGACCAGACCCTGAGAGACCACAGTCACCACCAGATCCACAATGTGTACCTGGAAGCTGCCACATCTGGCACTTTGTCACCCGCCATCAAATCTACCTTCTCCTAGAGAGCCACCTCTCCACATCTAAGCTGGCACTCTGCAGGTTTCCTTCACCACCAGCTTGGATCTCCTTTGCATCAACATCCCGGCCAGCCACACACAGGTCCATGGAATCAGAATTATAACTTTTGACTCTTTATTTGCTGCAGCTGCTGTATAGTTCCTGTGATTTCCTCCAACGTATTAACCAGCTGCACCAGCTCCTCATTTGATGTAACTCTCCCAGCTGCTGCAACAGTTTTTTCTCCTGCAGGGTCCACAGGTTATCCACAGGATAACATTGGGATATGATGACGTGACAACAGATTTTCACCAAATGGTCAAAGCTTTTGGCCTCCCAGCATGCAGTGGGCCCATCCATATATCCCCGCCTCCTGGCTCAGGTAAATCAGTTTTTTGTTTGGTGCGGCAGGAGCAAGACCATGGTCAAGAGGGCTGCTGGTTTTTAACAGCCATAAGCTTTCTTATTTTATTTTTATAGTCTATTTTTCTTCAGTGATCTTTCTAAAAAGTGTCTTAAACGCACCTTAGAAAGAGATGCTCCAACAATTCCCCGCCGAGTCGTTTACAGCGCTGTTTCGGTGGGCGTCTGTGTCGGATATACTGGCAAGTCCAGGAGAAGGCAGAAAGAAGGCTCTTGTTTGGGTGCACTCTTAAGCAAAATAAATGATTTATAGTAGTAAACAGATAAAACTTACATTTTTTTATTATTAAATGTTAAAAAAAAATATTTTTATGTGTGTCACCCACCGAAAGATTAACTAAAAGAATGTTCTGGTCATTTGCACCATGCAAATTAGGATTGGATATAGATGTGACCACTCACAGTGCCACATCCAATCCCTTTAGACCAGTATAGTAAATCTGTATTAATCAGACCTGTTAGTTTGGTCAGAGAAATTAATGACTAATAAGTGAGTGTAAAATAGGTGTTTCTGTGAAAATGTGTAAGAAAGCAATCCTCAAATAATCCTGCTGATATAATATTCGGTACAAATTACCTAATTAAATATTGTGTCACACAAATAGCACTGAGAAGCTAATGAAGATTCTTCAGTTACACAATGTTGACTATGCAGCATTACAAATCAGTATACCATATATGGGTAGAAAAAAACGCACTGTAACATAATGTAAGGGGGTAGATACAGAGGTACCTGCGACACCAATAAATCCACAGGTGTCCGGATCCTTGTTTAGAAAACGCGTTTCACCCGTACTCAGGCTTGTTCACTTCCTGAAGGTGTCCTAACTAGTTTCCCTCTGCAGGGTTAAAATACCCTGTGTGATGAGCATGAACTACTCAGTGTTGATACAGAGGTACCTGCCATGGCAATAAATCCACAGGAGTCCGGATCCTTGTTTAGAAAACGCGTTTCGCCCATACTCAGGCTTGTTCACTTCCTGAAGGTGTCCTAACTAGTTTCCCTCTGCAGGGTTAAAATACCCGGTGTGATGAGCATGAACCACTCAGTGTTGATACAGAGGTACCTGCCACAGCAGTAAATCCACAGGTGTCCGGATCCTTGTTTAGAAAACACATTTCACTCGTACTCAGGCTTGTTCACTTCCTGAAGGTGTCCTAACTAGTTTCCCTCTGCAGGGTTAAAATACCCGGTGTGATGAGCATGAACCACTCAGTGTTACTGAGGGCGGAGGTCGTTCCCGTAAGTGGGAACTTATGTGCGGAAGTGATCATATATCACAGTGTCCATCCATTTCTTTGTGTAGGCGGAAGTAATCATTATAATGGCAGCTAGTGAGGGCAGAAGTGGAAAGGGCCGCTTCATGGGGCCAATACCAGCATAAGTATTAGATAATAAAGGAATGTAATAAAAGAGGAGGTGATCACAGGTGGAGACTTGGGGACGACAATGATGAAACATCCCCATGTCCAATTGTTAAGTGTATGGGCGGAACTGGTAATTAAACAGACGTCCAGTAAGGGCGGAAATCACTCGGCCACTTCACATCCGTCTATCGCAGCGTGCATACTGACCAATAATCTTGCAGGGATGATCCCGAGTGCACGCCCACCAAACTATTGAATGACTGTATAGTCATTTAGGGGTGGAGACATGTAAAATCCCCAAGACGTTACCCGGCAACGATGTTGACAAGGGAAATAGCATCAATTTAGAGGTGATTAGAATATAAACTTATATTGCAATGCGATGCAATAAAGCTGTCACAAAGAATAAGTGCTTATTTATTAATTAAAGATTACATAAGGTGATTAAAGGATCTGTGATTACATGAAGCTAGAATAAATAAAAGTGATGGAATAATAATAAGAGTGCTTGAATCAAAAATAAACTATAATTTAAGTGACAAAGGAAAGTGAGAATTGAGTCAGTACTGTGATGGGCAACCTCTTCCTATGAGGTTGCCCATCACAGTACTGACTCAGTGCTGTAGTGGGCTGAGTCAGTACTGTGAAGGGCAACCTCATAGGAAGACTCAGTGCTGTAGTGGGCTGAGTCAGTACTGTGAAGGGCAACCTCATAGAAAGATTCAGTGCTGTAGTGGGCTGAGTCAGTAATGTAAAGAGCAACCTCATAGGAAGACTCAGTGCTGTGAATGGCAACCTCATAGGAAGACTCAGTGCTGTAGTGGGCTGAGTCAGTACTGCGAAGGGCAATCTCATATGAAGACTCAGTGCTGTAGTGGGCTGAGTCAGTACTGCGTAGGGCAGCCTCATAGGAAGACTCAGTGCTGTAGTGGGCTGAGTCAGTACTGAGAAAGGCAACCTCATAGGAAGACTCAGTGCTGTAGTGGGCTAAGTAAGTACTGTGAAGGGCAGCCTCATAGGAAGACTCAGTGCTGTAGTGGGCTGAGTCAGTACTGTGAAGGGCAGCCTCATAGGAAGACTCAGTGCTCTAGTGGGCTGAGTCAGTACTGTGAAGGGCAGACTCATAGGAAGACTCAGTGCTGTAGTGGGCTGAGTCAGTACTGTGTAGCGCAACCTCATAGGAAGACTCAGTGCTGTAGTGGGCTGAGTCAGTACTGTGAAGGGCAAACTCATAGGAAGACTCAGTGCTGTAGTGGGCTGAGTCAGTACTGTGAAGCTCAACCTCATAGTAAGACTCAGTGCTGTAGTGGGCTGAGTCAGTACTGTGAAGGGCAACCTCATAGGAAGACTCAGTGCTATAGTGGGCTGAGTCAGTACTGTGAAGGTCAACCTCATAGTAAGACTCAGTGCTGTAGTGGGCTGAGTCAGTACTGTGAAGGGCAACCTCATAGGAAGACTCAGTGCTGTAGTGGGCTGAGTCAGTACTGTGAAGGGCAAACTCATAGGAAGACTCAGTGCTGTAGTGGGCTGAGTCAGTACTGTGAAGGGCAGCCTCATAGGAAGACTAAGTACTGTAGTGAGCTGATTCAGTACTGTGAAGGGCAGCCTCATAGGAAGACTCAGTGCTGTAGTGGTCTGAGTCAGTACTGTGAAGAGAAACCTCATAGAAAGATTCAGTGCTGTAGTGGGCTGAGTCAGTACTGTGAAGGGCAAACTCATAGGAAGACTCAGTGCTGTAGTGGGCTGAGTCAGTACTGTGAAGGGCAACCTCATAGAAAGATTCAATGCTGTAGTGGGCTGAGTCAGTAATGTAAAGAGCAACCTCATAGGAAGACTCAGTGCTGTAGTGGGCTGAGTCAGTACTGTGAATGGCAACCTCATAGGAAGACTCAGTGCTGTAGTGGGCTGAGTCAGTACTGCGAAGGGCAACCTCATAGAAAGACTCAGTGCTGTAGTGGTCTGAGTCAGTAATGTGAAGAGCAACCTCATAGGAAGACTCAGTGCTGTAGTGGGCTGAGTCAGTGCTGCGAAGGGCAACCTCATAGGAAGACTCAGTGCTGTATTGGGCTGAGTCAGTACTGTGAAGGGATCCTCATAGGAAGATTCAGTGCTGTAGTGGGCTGAGTCAGTACTGTGAAGGGCAGCCTCATAGGAAGACTCAGTGCTGTAGTTGCCTGAGTCAGTACTGTGAATGGCAACCTCATAGGAAGACTCAGTGCTATAGTGGGTTGAGTCAGTACTGCGAGGGGCAAACCTCATAGGAAGACTCAGTGCTGTAGTGGGCTGAGTCAGTACTGTGAAGGGCAGCCTCATAGGAAGACTCAGTGCTGTTGTGAGCTGAGTCAGTACTGTGAAGGGCAACCTCATAGGAAGACTCAGTGCTGTAGTGGGCTGAGTCAGTACTGTGAATGGCAACCTCATAGGAAGACTCAGTGCTGTAGTGGGCTGAATCAGTACTGCGAAGGGCAACCTCATTGGAAGACTCAGTACTGTAGTTGGCTGAGTCAGTACTGCGAAGGGCAACCTCATAGGAAGACTCAGTGCTGTAGTGGGCTGAGTCAGTACTGTGAAGGCCAACCTCATAGGAAGACTCAGTGCTGTAGTGGGCTGAGTCAGTACTGTGAAGGGCAACCTCATAGGAAGACTCAGTGCTGTAGTGGGCTGAGTCAGTACTGTGAAGGGCAACCTCATAGGAAGACTCAGTGCTGTAGAATTTTGTGTATGAACCCGAGGGCATTAACCTGTTGCAACGCTGACAGCAGCATCAACATCTTTTCTTCCTTCATTTCTTAGTACAAAAATAATGATCTCAGACTACTGTAACAGGGTATATTACCATTAACGGATATATTATCAACAGAAAGGTTTACATTGTAAGGTACCCGCACATGGATTCCCCCACATAAATTGTGCTCCGGTATCCTAGGTGTCATATTGATACAAATTTACATTTACCTCCCTGATCTCCCTCTGCCTCCCAGGGCTAGTGCATGAGAGAATATTACCCTAGATGTCCTTGCCTTAAGTTTCTTGCCTAAGTCCCTATAGTCTTTCTTAAGGACATCCCACCTGCCACTAACTTTGTCATTGGTGCCAACATGCACCAATACTGCCGGGTCTTTACCAGCCCCTCCCAACAATCTAGCTACCCTGTCTGCGATGTACCATACCTGAGCACCTGGAAGACAACAGACTGGATGGTTATCACGGTCCCAGTAGCAGATTGCCCTGTCTTCCTGATAATAGAATCCCATACAACCACAATCTGACTAGGTACCTCACTATCTTTTTCTCTATCGTCCTAAGTGGATGCTGGGGTTCCTGAAAGGACCATGGGGAATAGCGGCTCCGCAGGAGACAGGGCACAAAAGTAAAGCTTTTACAGGTCAGGTGGTGTGTACTGGCTCCTCCCCCTATGACCCTCCTCCAGACTCCAGTTAGATTTTTGTGCCCGGCCGAGAAGGGTGCAATTCTAGGTGGCTCTCATAAAGAGCTGCTTAGACAGTTTAGCTTAGGTTTTTTATTTTACAGTGATTCCTGCTGGCAACAGGATCACTGCAACGAGGGACAGAGGGGAGAAGAAGTGAACTCACCTGCGTGCAGGATGGATTGGCTTCTTGGCTACTGGACATGAAGCTCCAGAGGGACGATCACAGGTACAGCCTGGATGGTCACCGGAGCCGCGCCGCCGGCCCCCTCGCAGATGCTGAAGCAAGAAGAGGTCCAGAATCGGCGGCTGAAGACTCCAGCAGTCTTCTAAGGTAGCGCACAGCACTGCAGCTGTGCGCCATTTTCCTCTCAGCACACTTCACACGGCAGTCACTGAGGGTGCAGGGCGCTGGGGGGGGGCGCCCTGGGAGGCAAATGAAAACCTTTTAAAAGGCAAAAAAATACCTCACATATAGCCCCCAGAGGCTATATGGAGATATTTACCCCTGCCTAAATGTACTAAATAGCGGGAGACGAGCCCGCCGAAAAAGGGGCGGGGCCTATCTCCTCAGCACACGGCGCCATTTTCTGTCACAGCTCCGCTGGTCAGGACGGCTCCCAGGTCTCTCCCCTGCACTGCACTACAGAAACAGGGTAAAACAGAGAGGGGGGGCATATTAATGGCTATATATTTATATAAAAAGCAGCTATAAGGGAGCACTTAATCATAAGGCTATCCCTGTCATATATAGCGCTTTTTGGTGTGTGCTGGCAGACTCTCCCTCTGTCTCCCCAAAGGGCTAGTGGGTCCTGTCTTCGTATAGAGCATTCCCTGTGTGTCTGCTGTGTGTCGGTACGTGTGTGTCGACATGTATGAGGACGATATTGGTGTGGAGGCGGAGCAATTGCCAAATATGGGGATGTCACCTCCTAGGGGGTCGACACCAGAATGGATGCCTTTATTTATGGAATTACGGGATAGTGTCAACACGCTAAAGCAGTCGTTTGACGACATGAGACGGCCGGACAATCAATTAGTGCCTGTCCAGGCGCCTCAAACACCGTCAGGGGCTGTAAAACGCCCTTTGCCTCAGTCGGTCGACACAGACCCAGACACAGGCACTGATTCTAGTGGTGACGGTGACGAATCAACCATATTTTCCAGTAGGGCCACACGTTATATGATTTTGGCAATGAAGGAGGCGTTACATATAGCTGATACTACAGGTACCACTAAACAGGGTATTATGTGGGGTGTGAAAAAACTACCTATAGTTTTTCCTGAATCAGAAGAATTAAATGAGGTGTGTGATGAAGCGTGGGTTGCCCCCGATAAAAAAAATGCTAATTTCAAAGAAGTTATTGGCTTTATACCCTTTCCCGCCAGAGGTTAGGGCGCGCTGGGAAACACCTCCTAGGGTGGACAAGGCGCTCACACGCTTATCAAAACAAGTGGCGTTACCCTCTCCTGAGACGGCCGCACTTAAAGATCCAGCAGATAGGAGGATGGAAAATATCCAAAAAAGTATATACACACATACAGGTGTTATACTACGACCAGCTATAGCGACAGCCTGGATGTGCAGTGCTGGGGTAGCTTGGTCAGAGTCCCTGATTGAAAATATTGATACCCTGGATAGGGACAATGTTTTACTGTCTTTAGAGCAAATAAAGGATGCATTTCTTTATATGCGTGATGCACAGAGGGATATCTGCACACTGGCATCACGGGTAAGTGCTATGTCCATTTCGGCCAGAAGAAGTTTATGGACGCGACAGTGGTCAGGCGATGCGGACTCAAAACGGCATATGGAAGTTTTGCCGTATAAAGGGGAGGAGTTATTTGGAGTCGGTCTATCGGATTTGGTGGCCACGGCTACAGCCGGGAAATCCACCTTTTTTACCTCAAGTCACTCCCCAACAGAAAAAGACACCGACTTTTCAACCGCAGCCCTTTCGTTCCTTTAAAAACAAGAGAGCAAAGGGATATTCATATCTGCCACGAGGCAGAGGAAGGGGGAAGAGACAGCAACAGGCAGCTCCTTCCCAGGAACAGAAGCCCTCCCCCGCTTCTACAAAAGCCTCAGCATGACGCTGGGGCTTCTCAAGCGGACTCGGGGGCGGTGGGGGGTCGTCTCAAGAATTTCAGCGTGCAGTGGGCTCACTCGCAGGTAGATCCCTGGATCCTGCAGATAATATCTCAGGGGTACAGGTTAGAACTAGAGACGAATCCACCTCGCCGTTTCCTGAAGTCTGCTTTACCAACGTCCCCCTCCGACAGGGTGACGGTCTTGGAAGCCATTCACAAGCTGTACTCTCAGCAGGTGATAGTCAAGGTACCTCTTTTACAACAAGGAAAGGGGTATTATTCCACTCTATTTGTGGTACCGAAGCCGGATGGCTCGGTAAGACCTATTCTAAATCTGAAGTCCTTGAACCTGTACATAAAGAAGTTCAAGTTCAAGATGGAGTCACTCAGAGCAGTGATAGCGAACCTGGAAGAAGGGGACTTTATGGTATCCTTGGACATCAAGGATGCGTATCTCCACGTTCCAATTTACCCCTCACACCAGGGGTACCTCAGGTTCGTCGTACAGAACTGTCACTATCAGTTTCAGACGCTGCCGTTCGGATTGTCCACGGCACCTCGGGTCTTTACCAAGGTAATGGCCGAGATGATGATTCTTCTTCGAAGAAAAGGCGTATTAATTATCCCATACTTGGACGATCTCCTAATAAGGGCAAGGTCCAGAGAACAGCTAGAGATGGGATTAGCACTGTCTCAAGAAGTGCTAAAACAGCACGGGTGGATTCTGAATATTCCAAAATCCCAGTTAATTCCGACAACACGTCTGTTGTTCCTAGGGATGATTCTGGACACGGTTCAGAAAAAGGTTTTTCTCCCGGAGGAAAAAGCCAAGGAGTTATCCGAGCTTGTCAGGAACCTCCTAAAACCAGGAAAGGTGTCTGTACATCAATGCACAAGAGTCCTGGGAAAAATGGTGGCTTCTTACGAAGCAATTCCATTCGGCAGATTCCACGCAAGAATTTTCCAGAGGGATCTGTTGGACAAATGGTCAGGGTCGCATCTTCAGATGCACCAGCGGATAACCCTGTCTCCAAGGACAAGGGTATCTCTTCTGTGGTGGTTACAGAGTGCTCATCTATTGGAGGGCCGCAGATTCGGCATACAGGATTGGATCCTGGTGACCACGGACGCCAGCCTGAGAGGCTGGGGAGCAGTCACACAAGGAAGAAACTTCCAGGGAGTGTGGACGAGCCTGGAAACGTCTCTTCACATAAACATTCTGGAACTAAGAGCAATCTACAATGCTCTAAGCCAGGCAGAACCTCTGCTTCAGGGAAAGCCGGTGTTGATCCAGTCGGACAACATCACGGCAGTCGCCCATGTGAACAGACAGGGCGGCACAAGAAGCAGGAGTGCAATGGCAGAAGCTGCAAGGATTCTTCGCTGGGCGGAAAATCATGTGATAGCACTGTCAGCAGTGTTCATCCCGGGAGTGGACAACTGGGAAGCAGACTTCCTCAGCAGACACGACCTTCACCCGGGAGAGTGGGGACTTCATCCAGAAGTTTTCCACATGCTGGTAACCCGTTGGGAAAGACCAATGGTGGACATGATGGCGTCTCGCCTCAACAAAAAACTGGACAGGTATTGCGCCAGGTCAAGAGATCCGCAGGCAATAGCTGTGGACGCGCTGGTAACGCCTTGGGTGTACCAGTCGGTATATGTGTTTCCTCCTCTGCCTCTCATACCAAAAGTATTGAGAATTATACGGCAAAGAGGCGTAAGAACGATACTAGTGGTTCCGGATTGGCCAAGAAGAACTTGGTACCCGGAACTTCAAGAGATGATCACGGGAGATCCGTGGCCTCTACCTCTGAGAAGGGACTTGCTTCAGCAGGGTCCCTGTCTGTTTCAAGACTTACCGCGGCTGCGTTTGACGGCATGGCGGTTGAACGCCGGATCCTAAAGGAAAAAGGCATGCCGGAAGAAGTCATTCCTACTTTGATTAAAGCACGGAAGGAAGTAACCGCGCAATATTATCATCGCATTTGGCGAAAATATGTTGCGTGGTGCGAGGATCGGAGTGCTCCGACGGAGGAATTTCAACTGGGTCGATTCCTACATTTCCTGCAATCAGGATTGTCTATGGGTCTCAAATTGGGATCTATTAAGGTTCAAATTTCGGCCCTGTCGATTTTCTTCCAGAAAGAATTGGCTTCAGTTCCTGAAGTCCAGACTTTTGTTAAGGGAGTGCTGCATATACAGCCTCCTGTGGTGCCCCCAGTGGCACCGTGGGATCTCAATGTTGTTTTGGACTTTCTCAAATCTCATTGGTTTGAACCACTAAATAATGTGGATTTGAAATATCTCACATGGAAAGTGACCATGCTACTAGCCCTGGCTTCGGCCAGGAGAGTGTCAGAACTGGCAGCTTTATCTTACAAAAGCCCATATCTGATTTTCCATTCGGACAGGGCAGAACTGCGGACTCGTCCGCATTTTCTCCCTAAGGTGGTGTCAGCATTTCATCTGAACCAGCCTATTGTAGTGCCTGCGGCTACAAGTGACTTGGAGGACTCCAAGTTACTGGATGTTGTCAGAGCATTGAAAATATATATTGCAAGGACAGCTGGAGTCAGAAAATCTGACTCGTTGTTTATATTGTATGCACCCAACAAGATGGGTGCTCCTGCGTCTAAGCAGACGATTGCTCGTTGGATCTGTAGCACAATCCAACTTTCACATTCTGTGGCAGGCCTGCCACAGCCTAAATCTGTAAAGGCCCACTCCACAAGGAAGGTGGGCTCATCTTGGGCGGCTGCCCGAGGGGTCTCGGCATTACAACTTTGCCGAGCAGCTACGTGGTCAGGGGAGAACACGTTTGTAAAATTTTACAAATTTGATACTCTGGCTAAGGAGGACCTGGAGTTCTCTCATTCGGTGCTGCAGAGTCATCCGCACTCTCCCGCCCGTTTGGGAGCTTTGGTATAATCCCCATGGTCCTTTCAGGAACCCCAGCATCCACTAGGACGATAGAGAAAATAAGAATTTACTTACCGATAATTCTATTTCTCGGAGTCCGTAGTGGATGCTGGGCGCCCATCCCAAGTGCGGATTATCTGCAATAATTGTACATAGTTATTGTTAACTAATTCGGGTTATTGTTGTAGGGAGCCATCTTTTAGAGGCTCTTCTGTTATCATACTGTTAACTGGGTTTATATCACAGGTTGTACGGTGTGATTGGTGTGACTGGTATGAGTCTTACCCGGGATTCATAAATCCTTCCTTATTGTGTACGCTCGTCCGGGCACAGTACCTAACTGAGGCTTGGAGGAGGGTCATAGGGGGAGGAGCCAGTGCACACCACCTGATCGTAAAGCTTTACTTTTGTGCCCTGTCTCCTGCGGAGCCGCTATTCCCCATGGTCCTTTCAGGAACCCCAGCATCCACTACGGACTCCGAGAAATAGAATTATCGGTAAGTAAATTCTTATTTTTTCCTTTATTATGTACCCCTCACTACATTATGTCCATTGTACGCCTTCTGATACACATGTTTGATCGATTTTGAAATGTATGTATAAGTATACAAAATGTGTCTCCTATGTATTTACTGCTCCCCCTTCCCCCCCCCCCTCTCCTTTTCTTTCTGTACCACTGTTGTGCATTTAAAAAAAAAAATGTGAATAAAAATTATTGATGTTAAAAATAAAAAAAAACTGGTACAGACTCAGGTCATTGTGCCAGTTCCACCTCACCTACAAAACAAGTGTTATCATTCCAAACTGTTTGTAGTGCCAAACCGGATGGTTCGGTATGACCCATTTTAATCCTAAAGTCTCTGAACCCATATTTAAAGGTGTTCAAATTCAAGATGGAATCTCTGAGAGCGGTGATCTCAGGTCTGGAGGATGGGGAATTCCTGATGTCTCTGGACATCAAGGATGCGTAACTTCATGTCCCGATTTGGCCGCCTTATCAGGCTTATCTCAGGTTTGTGTTACAGGACTGCCACTACCAGTTCCAGGTCCTGCCATTTGGACTCTCCACGGGTATTCACCAAGGTGATGACAGAGTTGATGTTGCTCCTCCGCTTGCGGGGAGTGAACGGAGGCGTCCGTTCCTGGGAATGATACTGGATACGGAGGCGCGGAGGGTATTCCTCCCAATGCAAAAGGCATTGGTGATCCAGTCGAGGGTACGGGACATTCTAAGACCTACCCGGATTTCGGTGCACCTGTGCATTCGCCTCTTGGGGAAGATGGTGGCCTCTTACTGATCTCTGCAATATGAAATGTTTCACGCAAGGCCCTTCCAGCTGGATCTGTTGGACAAATGGTCCAGATCGCATCTCCACATGCACCAGAGGATACGTCTGTCGCCAAGAGCCAGGATTTCTCTTCTGTGGTGGCTTCAGACTTCTCACCTAGCCAAAGGCCGAAGGTTCGGGATTCAAAATTGGATTCTGCTACCCACAGACGCAAGCCTCAGTTGGGGAGCAGTCACCCACGGGGAACAGTTCCAAGGAAAATGGTCAAGTCAAGAATCTATTCTTCCGATCAACATTCTGGAACTCAGAGCCATATACAACACCCTTCTACAGGCATCCCATCTTCTTCAAGATCAGGCCATACAAGTTCAGTCGGACAATGTGACGGCAGTACCGTACATAACCCGACAAGGCGGAACGAAAAGCAGAACTGCAATTTTGGAGGTAAAAAGGATTCTCCTCTGGGCATAAAGACATGCGGTGGCGTTGTTGGCAATCTTTATTCCGGGAGTGGACAACTGGGAAGCGAACTCCCTCGGCAGACACGACCTCCATCCAGGAGAGTGGGACCTTCACCCGCAGGTGTTTGAGTCCCTGGCACGTCGGGACTTCCCCAAATCGACATGAGGGCCTCTCGTCTCAACAAGAAGCTCAAGCCATATTGTTCCAGGTCGAGAGACCCGCAAGCAGTGGAGGCGGACTCTCTGGTGACTCTGTGGGTCTACCAGATGGTCTACGTGTTTTCACCACTTCCGTTAATCCCAAGGATTCTCAAAAGAATAAAAAGGGAAAAGGTTCAAGCATTTCTCATTGCTCTGGACTGGCCAAGAAGGGCCTGATACGCGGATCTACTGGAGTTGCTCCTGGAGGACCTGTGGCCTCCTCCTCTTTGAGAGGATCTTCTGCAACAGGGGCCGTTCGTCTATCAAGACTTACCGCGGCTAAGTTTGACGGCATGGAGGTTGAGCATCAAATTCTAGCCCAGAAAGGGATTCCGGATAAGGTTATTCCAACCTTGATCCAAGCCAGAAAGGGGGTAACGTCTAAACATTACCACCGTATTTGGAAGAAATAAGTCTTAGGGGAAAATTTACTAAGGTGGGAGATTTTTAGAACTGGTGATGTTGCCCATGGCAACCAATAAGATTCTACTTACCAGTTATCTAGCTGCTTCTAGCAGATAATAGATATAATCTGATTGGTTGCTATGGGCAACATCACCAGTTCTAAAAATCACCCACCTTAGTAAATTTACCCCTTAGTGTGAGAACAGGAAAATTCCTGCGACGGAATTTAAGCTGGGTCAGTTTCTCCTTTTTCTGCAGGCAGGAGTGGATGTGGGCCTCCGTTTGGGCTCCTTGAAAGTCCAGATTTCGGCCTTGTCCATTTTCTTCCAGAAGCAATTGGCGTCTCTTCCTGAGGTTCATACTTTTTGAAGGGTGTTCTGCACATCCAACTGCCCTTTGGGCCTCCTATGGCACCTTGGGATCTCAACGTGGTGTTGCAGTTCTTCCAATCGGATTGGTTTGAGCATTTACAGTCAGTGGACGTAAAGTTTATGTGGCAGACAGTTACACTGTTGGCCCTGGCTTCAGCCAGGCGCGTGTCGGAACTGGGGGGGCATTGTCTCACAAGAGCCCCTACTTGATTTTTCATGAGGATCACGCTGAGCTCAGAACTCGTCAGCAGTTTCTTCCTAAGGCGGTGTCTGCATTTCACATCAACCAACCTATTGTGGTTCCGGTGATTACCGACACCTCTGCTTCTTCAAAGTCCTTAGATGTTGTGAGGTTTTTGAAAATGTATGTGAAGCGGACGGCTTGTCACAGAAAATCTGACTGGCTGTTTGTTTTCTATGATCCCAATAAAATTGGGTGCCCGGCTTCAAAGCAGTCTATTGCGCGCTGGATCAGGCTTACTATCCAGCATGCTTATTCTACGGCAGGCTTGCCGGTTCCAAAATCGGTTCAGGCCCACTCTACTCGGTTGGTGGTTTCTTCCTGGGCAGCTGCCCGGGGTGTCTCGGCTTTACAGCTTTGACGAGCGGCTACTTGGTCAGGGTCGAACACGTTTGCTAAGTTCTACAAGTTCGATACTTTGGCCGCTGTGGACCTTCAGTTTGATCAATCAGTTCTGCAGGAACCTCCGCACTCTCCCACCCGTTTTGGGAGCTTTGGTGCATCCCCATGGTACTAAATGGACCCCAGTATCCTCTAGGATGTAAGAGAAAATAGGATTTTAATTGCCTACCGGTAAATCCTTTTCTCGTAGTGCGTAGAGGATGCTGGGCACCCGCCCGGTGCTTCATTTTTCTGCACTGTTACTTGGTTAAGTATTATTATAGTTGGTTCAGCCATTGCTGTTCCTTTTCAAGTTTGGTTAGCATGGCTTTCCTCTTGGTTGTGTGTGCTGGTTCGAATCTCACTACTGTTCAGTTAAATCCTTCTCTTGAAGTATGTCCGTCTCCTCGGGCACAGTTTCTAGACTGAGTCTGGTAGAGGGAGCATAGAGGGAGGAGCCGGCCCACACTATTAATTTCTTAAAGTGCCCATGGCTCCTAGTGGACCCGTCTATACCCTATGGAACTAATGTGGACCCAAGTATCCTCTAAGGACTACAAGAAAAGGATTTACCGGCAGGTAATTAAAATCCAATTTTTTCCCCCCTTTGATTTTTTCTACTCTGCAGGATAGTATGTTCAAGTCTTCCTTTTCTCCTGAAATCCGGCTCCTGCCTTTGGCTTGTTAACAAAACTAGCTTCCCTAGGCCGGAGGCGGGGTATATGAGGAGGAGGACCGGTGCATCATGGGAGCTAAAAGCTTAACTGTGTGGTGCCCAGTCAACTCCTACCACCTACACCCCAATACAAGGACTGTGGATCCTGTGGACCTCAAAGAAAAAGATGTCCTTCTTTATATATTTTCACATCATTTGGGATATCCATCATTGATATTACATTGTTTGTACATCATTCACTGTATAATTTATGTATTGTATTGGATAGCGCGTATAGGTGGTAGTACCTTTTTTCTCAAAGAAAAAGAGTTACCCTGGTAAGTCGACAGTAAGTCTTGTCATCTTCAAATATCAGTTGTGTAGACTTCAAATAATTGTGTAAACTTTAAACGGTAATTGTGGATTTGTTCCTGATGAACAAATTCCTAATTACTTGTGAATAATAGTACCTGCTCTGTGCAGTTCTGAGGTTATGACTTTAGGGAATGTAATGGCCAGATCCAATATTGCTCAATTTAAGGTCTCCCAGTAGCCTTACCACATACATAAATGTCTATCTCCTGGTGTGTGCAGCTCTACAGGTTACATAGGAGTATATATATATATATATATATATATATCCTTTTTGTTTATTAGATTCGTTTTTCATTAATCTTTTTGTGGTCACCTTCTCTCATGCACTCTGATTTAAGTTACTTATAGATTGTGTCCGCTGTTCTCCTGGGTGCTTTACATTAGGTGTGTAGGTAACGGTCTCACCTATATAAGGTAAGTATAGATTGTGTCCGCTGTTCTCCTGGGTGCTTTACATTAGGTGTGTAGGTAACGGTCTCACCTATATAAGGTAAGTATAGATTGTGTCCGCTGTTCTCCTGGGTGCTTTACATTAGGTGTGTAGGTAACGGTCTCATTTATATAAGGTAAGTTGCTGTGAGCTTTAGACCAGGTAGCAGCATACCTAAAGTGTAACACTAATGTGATAGCTGTTTTTCTGGTAATTATTTTGAGCAATAGAGCAGAGCCTGCAGTATAGTGGGGTCCCTTGTCGGGGGCTGCAGGCTTAAATACATTGGTCAGTAGGTGAACTAAATCTCCCCTGTTTATTATTGTTAGTTATTATAGTGAGTGCAGAGCACCAGTGAGATAGATATAGGGCCATATGCAATTGCGGTCGAATTGCCGCAAATGTCGAAAAACGGGGCATTTTCGACAAAAAAAACTGATTCAACATTGCAATACAGTACTTTTCGACAAAAAAACGTCCGTTTCAGATTCGACTTTTTGCAATTCGACATTTGTCAAATTCGACATGTCTGCAATGGTTAAATTACGGCTTTTCGACAAAAGTATATTCAAACTTTAAAAACATGTTTTTTTGGTGGGTTTTTTTTTATTGGTAATAGCATATCTATTTATATTAGAAGGGATTATCTACTTGGTTTGTCTATTTAGGAGCCACAAGTATTATTTAATATATTTTTTTAAATATTTTTAGTTTTTAAACTGACTAAAATATTATGGAGAGATCTGAGCATGTTTTTCTGTGGGAATGGGTTAAAAATACTGAATAAAAATGCGTGGGGTCCCCCCTCCTAAGCTTAAACAAGCCCCGGGCTCTTTGAGCCGGTCCTGGATGTAAAAATACGGGGGGTGGGGGGGGGGGGTGGAATGTGATAAAGCCTAATATTTATCTTACTAAAAAACCCTTTAAAAGGTCAAAGAACACAGTACGCTATTGGCGTATGGAATACCGTAAGGGTACGCACGTTGTGTAACAATCGCTTAGCCGTGGTCGAGACACTCAAGCGTCACGTTCGCTCACGGCCAAGAGAGCACAGGCAGGCACGCTATAGGCTGCCGACTAACGTAATGATATGCTATTAGCGTAGCGGACGCTTGGGACCACGAGGAGATCACAAGCGGCGCTAACGCTCACAATGTTAAACCTTTATAACTATACCATAAACAATGTATTTATGCAGTAAACCTTGGTGCAGTAATAGGGTGTAAATGTAACGCAGTGTAACCTTATTAACTTGAAAGCTGTACGAGCGTCACCGACGCTCTGAGAATACTTAGAAATATAAGAAATACACAGATACCGGTCTTAGGTTCTAACACCTTATATGAACGTTCTATTTGCAAAAGAATAATACAATACAAGTCATACACTACCAATATAACATAGACTACCTAACCAGATAACTACACATGAAATACAATAGCAGTACAATAACACTTAAGAGAAAAAGGGAGAGAAAGAGGAGAGGAGAGAGAGAGAGATATGGCTCACAATAACAATAAAGACAATATGATTGCGGAGAAACTTACGCACAAGGGGAACAATCGCATGCGCCTTTCTGAATATCCAGCTCCCGATTATCAGTGATGAGAACCGTTTAAGAGAGTAGAGTGGAGCTGGATCAGATCGGCTCGTCTATATATACACCACACACAATACAATACAATGGTCCCTACAATCTCATTGTTCATTGGACACAGGAATTCGTCTTCGCATTATAACAAAAGGTCATAGGTTGATTCATACAGGTGGGCTGTGACTATTTCCAACTGCTCAGGTGGGTGGGGAACTAGGTTTCCCGCCGCATGGATAATAAAGTGCAAATAATAGTAAAAGTCCATAAACTTCTTATGTCCATAACTATTCGCACGAGCGATTAATCTGCTTCAAACCAACACCGGAATATTGCTAATTAAATACTCTTCCGATGGATACTAAACACCACTGCGTTACCCCTGTCTGACCCTTCATATCAAACAAAGAGGATCTCTTTGTCTATGAACATGCTACATTAACTAAACTTTCAGATTCTATCAAAGGGACCATAATCTACAAAATACATTATATGGTAAAAATATGTAACGATTGAGTCGCACGCTAGGCGCACATAAACTCTACCGTAAATGCGCATACCGTGCGCCTGCGGGTGCACGCAACAGCGAGTATGCGCACGCACGGGACAGCGTACGCATGCGCAGCGGGGACACATATGAGGTGCAAATATGGCAGTGTGCATCATGATATTTTCTGACTTTGACAGTCCACCCTTTGGCAGTCATCAATAACTGCCACTTCCTAAAACATTTCAAAAGGAGAAAAATATATGTCATGTGTACTACATTTCTATGGTTGGGTAAGGGAGAAGAGAAGAAGGTGTGAAAAGGGTATGACCTAGTGAGATAGCGGAAGCATGTGTGTATGAATCCATGTTTGGGGGGTCATGTATCATCGTGCCGTACGTGTTTTAAATCAAGCTTCAAGGTATTGCGAAGTATACATTCGAATTCCTTCTTATCCCGTATTAAGGGTCTGTGGATGGGCTGTCAAACTTTACCGAGCTCTTTTCGGCTTTTAGTTACAACAAAATGGGGGAGCACATTTTAGTTGATGATACATGAATGGGGGGATATGTGATTGCTGATATCTGTGCCTGTATTCCCTATCGACTATGTGTGTCATTACCTGAAGGTTGTAGAGATGAAGATAAGAAACAATTATGGTAAATGCAGTGGTATTCTATGTGAGGTTAATATGCATTTGTTGGTTTAAGTCTTGTCTGAAGTCTCCTTTGGGCTTTTGCTATTAACGGTATGCAAAAAGCCTTGTCAATGTCCATAGACTTACAAAAAAAGTTGGGCTAGCGTAAATTTAAAATTTCTAGGGAAACTGGGGGTCTATGGCATAGTCCATCTGTTGTCTGTGTACAAGGTTGTCAAACTTCTTCTTTAGTCCGTCTGTTGTCTGTATACAAGGTCATCAAATTCCTCTTCCAAGCGGGTCTTTTTACCTTGGAGAAAAACAAAGGAGAAACGGACCGTAGAATCACATTTTCATTACATCATTGTCTCTATCGTTGGGTCATAAATCAAATCCATTGGAATTACAATTTCCTCACTCCTTAGACTCATTACCCTGGTACTACGTTTACACTTCGTTAAAGCCTGACCGCATCTAAATATCAAGCCAATCGTTATGACAACACCCAGGATACATAGAAGAAACTTCCCTACATCCATTATAACTCCTTGAGCCCATTCTCCTAAACCAGAGAACCAATTTCGCGGGTTCAACCATGACACCCAACCAGTCAGCTCATTTCTCACAGCAGCAAGGGTGAGATTGTGTCTCCTGCGAAATTCCCACTTTAATTGGAGAATGTCATCCATCTTTTGGTCTATGACCTCGACCGGGTCCTCGGTACTATTCGTAATATAAGTACAGCATTTCACGCCGTACTGTGTTGCCAGTGTGACACAATATCCACCTGTCACTGCCGTGAGATAATTAAGAACCATCCTATGCTGAACCAGTTCTGTTTTATAAGCTTGGAGCTCTCTTCCAGTATACCTAAAAGTGTCGTCATACATTTCAGTGATATTGTCTAATAAATTTGCAAGCGCAGATATGTATCTATAGTTCAACACTCCTCTGGCGGTGCGAGTGAAGTCTAACGCGAGTAGAACCTGAATCCCGGTGGATTCGTGGATCATGTCAGAGGCCGAATGCTCTGTCCTTTCTGTCAGTTGCATTTTAACTACGTGCTCGTAATGCGTGTGAGTATAAGGAGCTTGGGCACCACGGTGAATATCTTTCATTTTGGCATGTGATACAGTCATTACTTCAGGCAGTACTTTTCCAATATAACACAATCCTTCAGAGTTTGGGGCAAGCCACTTATACGCCTTCCTCCCGCATATGAAATATGCATCATCGGGGAGAACATATGGGACGGAGTAGGACATAACCATATTACACATCTTCCATGTGAAACCTCCTAACCCTAATTCTCCCATCTGTCTAGTACACGTATCTGTTTGTATGATATGTGCACAGTATCCTGGTGATACCTCTCCAACTCTCATGATCCTATTTCCTAGGGTATACCTATATCGGAAAGATTTTTCCTTACCGGCTATGTGGCGTATAAGCTCTGTATCTGTAGGCATTCTATCTGCTCTATATGAAAAGGTCATGGTTTGGTTACTCCATGACACTTCCCAATTTCCCGGCTTTCGGGGATTGGAAATGTTAAAACCTATTAGGGACCTATCCACATGATATTGGTGGAGCTTCAAACTAGGAGGGCTGGAGATATTAAACCTCCTGTCCACCGGTCTCCCACCCTTTAGCTCAAGTACCTCCCCTACCGTTAAAGGGAATGGTACTAATCCTGATTTGCTATGGCCTTGAGGTACTTGGGAGCATACCCAACAATCTGTCTGATTTAACACATTACCCACTAAGGAGTGATAGTCACTCAATGGATGCCGGTCCATGTGGATATTAAAACTGGACTGACATTTCTTGATGCACCCATCCTCAACTACATTGTCACAGAGTCTACAGATACAGTTTTCTTCAGCTAACAATCCTTCACAATTCCTTCTATTGTCAATGCTATCGGATCGTTTTCTGATACTCGCCTTTACTTGTTGATTAAGTTGTTCTTGGAAAACTACGCCTCCATCTCTGTCATCAGAACCCATTCCAGAACCTCTCTCGACCTCCATGGTACTCTCGCCGGAACAGACTGCTCTGGTCAACATCATGGTCAACAGGAAAATCCGGATCACAGTCTCTTGGGGCAAGTCCATCTTATAGGAGGAAACGGAGAAGAATGAGAAGGGGGAAAAAATAATTGAGGGAGATGGGATGGGAAGTGGAGAAAACAATAAAAGGGAACAGGGAATCGACAACTGCTTCCGATCTTATGATTTTCAATGCTCAGGTGCCGCCTCAGTCCTCCTGAAACAGGCACTCCAGTGATACAACTTCCTCTACCGTCTGTTCTTTATCACGGGACCTCTCTGGATCAGCAACCTTCTTACAATGGGACGAATGAACCCAAGTCTCTCTCTCGGCAACCTGCAATGCTGTCGTGCTAATCAATAAGACTTGGTATGGTCCTTCCCATCTGTCAATAAGGCAACCTGAGCATAGAAAATTCCGTATCATTACATAATCCCCAGGTTCAATGTCATGACAATTACTATCTGGCAAATCTGGAATCACCAACTTAAAATTATCATTTTAATTCCTTAGCTGTTTACTCATGTTAACCAGGTATTTTACAGTCACTTCATTGTTACACTTCAAATCATCCTGAGGGTTAATCATAACATGCGGTTGTCGACCAAACAAGATTTCAAAGGGGGACAGATTAAGAGGGGACCTGGGAGTGGTTCTGATGCTGTATAGTACAATGGGTAAAGCTTCTGGCCATGTCAATCCCGTTTCTGCCATAACTTTGCTCAGTTTATTTTTAATAGTGCTGTTCACTCTTTCCACCTTCGCACTCGCCTGGGGGCGGTATGGAGTGTGCAGCTTACTATCAATTCCCATCAACTTACACATTCCTTGAAAGACATCACCTGTAAAATGGGTACCCCTATCACTTTCAATTATTCTAGGGATACCGTATCTACACACAAATTCCTGCACAATTTTCTTAGCAGTAAACATAGCGGTATTTGTGGCCGCAGGAAATGCTTCGACCCAATTTGAGAACACATCTATACAAACAAGTACATATTTCAAATTTCGACAAGGGGGTAATTGTATAAAGTCAATCTGTATTACCTGAAAAGGGCCGCCTGTAGGTGGTATATGAGATGGTTCTGTTGGTATTGCCTTTCCGATATTCTTCCTCAAGCAGGTAAGGCATGACATTGCTCTCTTACCTGCATGGGATGAAAATCCTGGGGCGCACCAATATGCTCTTACCAACTTGCACATTCCTTCCTTGCCCAGATGAGTGTGCTGCTTCAGCCGTGTGCTGCTTCAGCTAAACATGGAAGATATGCTCTGGGGGCCACTGGTTTACCCTGTCCATCTGTCCAGAGTCCTGAGGACTCCTGGCCATATCCTTTTGCCTTCCAGACTGCCTTTTCCTGTGTGGAACACAAATTTTGCATTTCACACAACTTCTGTGTGTTGATGGTATTAAATACCATCAGTTGTGTGGTATCTGTCTGTCTGGGGGTACCAGCTGCTAACTTAGCAGCTTCGTCTGCTCGGCTGTTACCAAGTGATACTGGGTCCTGGCTATATGTGTGTGCTTTACACTTGATAACAGCCACTCTGTCGGGTTCCTGTATCGCTGTTAGAAGCCTTTTGATGTGAGCTGCATGCGCTATCGGTGTACCAGCTGCCGTCATGAAATTTCTGAGGCGCCATAGGGCTCCGAAATCATGGACTACCCCGAAGGCGTATCTAGAATCGGTGTAGATATTGGCTGACTTGCCCTTAGCCAATTCACATGCTCTGGTTAGGGCAACCAGTTCAGCAACCTGGGCTGAGTGAGGTGGGCCTAGCGGTTCTGCTTCTATGGTGCATTGGTCATCTACGACTGCGTATCCAGTACACAAGTCTCCCGAGTCCGTCTGTCTGTGACAACTACCGTCAGTGTAGAAAGTTAAATCTACATCTTCCAGTGGGTTGTCACTGATGTCAGGCCTTGCTGTGAAATTTTGGGTCAAATATTCCATACAATCATGCATGTCATCTTTTGTATTAAATCCTCCTTCCCCATCACTCTCATCCTCCACCCTTTGTGCCTGTCCAGGCACACCTGGGAGATATGTTGCAGGATTTAATGCACTGCATCTCCTTATGGTGATGTTTACGGGGGCCATTAATGCCAATTCCCATCTTGTAAACCGCGCTGATGAGACGTGCCTGGTTTGGGCAGAATTTAGCAAGGCTGACACTGCATGCGGTGTATGAATTGTGAGGTTGTGACCTAGCACTACATCTTCGCTTTTCGTTACTAGCAATGCTATCGCAGCAACACTTCGCAAGCATGTGGGGAGGGATCGCGCTACCGTATCTAGCTGAGCGCTGTAGTATGCTACCGGCCTGCTGGCATCACCGTGCTTCTGGGTTAGGACGCCTGCCGCGCAACCAGCACTTTCTGTTCCGTATAGCTCAAAGGGTTTCCCATAGTCTGGCATACCTAATGCTGGCGCCTGCGTTAGGCACTGTTTAAGTCTCTCAAATGCCATCTCGGATTCGTCTGTATGCGAAATCCGATCAGGTTTGTTTGATGAGACCATCTCCTGCAAAGGTAATGCTAGAATGGAAAACCCTGGGATCCAGTTACGGCAATACCCACACATTCCTAAAAACGTTCTGATCTGTCGCTGGGTTTGTGGCAGAGTCATGTCTCTAATTGCTTGGATTCTATCAGCGGTCAGGTGTCTCAGTCCTTGTGTTAGACAGTGTCCTAAATATTTTACTTTAGTTTGGCATAGTTGCAACTTGTCTTTGGAAACCTTGTGTCCTGTGTCTGAAAGATGAAACAGGAGCTGTTTCGTATCTCTCAGGGACGCTTCCAATGAATCTGAACACAGTAGTAAATCATCCACGTACTGTATCAATATTGATCCACTGTCTGGTTGGAAAGACTGTAAACAATCATGCAAAGCCTGGGAAAATATACTTGGACTGTCTATGAAACCTTGTGGTAATCGAGTCCATGTGTATTGGACTCCTCTGTATGTCAATGCAAACAAATATTGTCTGTCAGGGTGCAGAGGTACCGAGAAGAAAGCGGAGCAGAGGTCAATAACAGTGAAAAATTTTGCAGTGGGAGGGATCTGCATAACGATGACAGCTGGATTTGGCACTACGGGGAACCGACTCTCAACTATTTTGTTAATCCCCCTTAGATCCTGCACTAGCCTGTAACCCCTCCCCCCACTCTTTTTCACAGGGAAGATGGGACTATTGGCAGTGCTGGATGTTCTTACCAGAATGCCCTGTTGTAGCAAGCGCTCTATTACGGGATATACTCCTAACTCCACCTCTGGCTTCAGAGGGTATTGTGGGATTTTTGGAGCTATCCTACCATCTTTTACTTGTACAACTACTGGAGCTACGTTTGCCATTAATCCAGTGTCTTCTCCATCTTTAGTCAAAAGTGACTCTGGTATTTGGGATGTCATTTCTTCTACCTGGGATGGATTCCTATTTATCATAACAGTATGTGTCATTAATTTTGATGGGGAGTCTAACATGTCTCGCACTTCCTGAGCGTTATTCTCAGGTATGTCTAAGAATACACCTTCAGGAGTACAATAAATGACGCACCCCATTTTACACAACAAATCTCTTCCCAGGAGATTAGTCGGTGCCGATGCAGCCAACAGAAAGGAATGCTTGGTATGCAAAGGCCCTACTGTAACCTCGGCTGGTTTGCTAACAGGGTAGTGCTGGACTACTCCCGTTACTCCCATGGCTGGAATTGTCTTACCAGTGGTTCTCATGCCCACTGTCGAATTTATCACTGATTTGGCCGCCCCCGTATCTACAAGAAAGTTCAATGATTTACCAGCTACATCAATTGCAATTTCGGGTTCACTTCCAAGACTTGCAATCAATTTTACTGGCTGCAGATTACAGGTGTGGCCACACCCCTATTGGGTATGGTGACCTCCCTGAATCCCGCTGGCAGCAACTACTTGAGAAGGGGTTAAATGGGAACTACCAGAAGCTTGCCAGTCTCTTTTTGGGGGATACCTTTTTGTTTCCCCTGTATGTGGCTCATAACTCCGTTTCTGCGGACCCTGATCCCAATTTCGTGTGTCATGTCGTTGTCTAGGGGGTTGATATGATTTTTGTGTATTTTTCATTCTACAGTCTCGTGCAAAGTGTCCCTCTCTATGACAGGAATAACAAGTTACCACATTTGACTTACCCACAGGGGTCGGAGATTTATACAGAGGTTGCCTTGTGGTCAAAGCCTGTATACTTACGGCCATTAACTTATCACTTTGTGACTCCCTGTGTCTGGTGATGTTTCGATCGTGATCAATAGCTGCCTCTCTCAAAGTAGCCACCGACAGACCTCGCCAACATGGTTGCGTGGTCTGTACCCTTGCCTTCAATACCTCCTTTAACCCATCCATCAACACAGATACTGCTACTTCTCTATGATTTACATTGGTTTTAATGTCGTCTATGCCTGTGTATTTAGCCATTTCTAGTAGTGCCTGATGAAAATACTCAGCAGCTGTTTCTGACTCCTTTTGTTTAATGGAGAAAATTCTGTTCCATTTGGCTACAGCTGGAAAATACTCTTTTAACTGTAAATTAATTCTTTTTACATTGTCTTGGTTGTACACATCCGTAAGGGGTACATCTCCATCTAATTTACACTCGGCTAAAAACCTTTCTGGGTCGACATTGGAGGGTAAACATGCCCTCAGCAATATCTGCCAGTCTTTGTTATTGGGCTCTACAGTGTTCCCTAGGTCTCTGATGTATTTCTGACTAGCAACTAGATCTTTCCTAGGATCAGGGAATTCAGACACTATTGCCCTTAATTCCATTCAGGTAAACGGGCAGTGCATGGCGATGTTTCTGACAGGAGTGACTCCTGAAGCGTCCGTTTTCCCATTTGGCACTGCTATTACCCTAACGGGATTAAGTTTAATAACATCATTCTGCGTACCGTATTTGCTGGCGTATAAGACGACTTTTTCCCCCTGAAAAACATGCCTCCAAGCGGGGGGTCGTCTTTTACGCCGGGTGTCGTCTTATACGCCGGGCGGGAAGTCGCCGGCGTGGGAAGTCGCGAAACAGGGGCGTGGCCTAGCGGGCTCGCGGGCGGACCCCCGTTTTCAGCAGTGGTGGTTGAGAAGATGATGTTGGCTGCCCCCCACTTCCCCCGTGAAGTGCCTCTATCTGTACGGTGAGTGTACGGGTGAAGCTGTGTGACGTCCGGCTCCTACACAGGGACAGGAGCCAGGTGCTGCACGTATTGTTACAGTGCAGCACCCGGCTCATGTCACTGAGCAGGAGCCGACATTCAGCAGTGACAGGCGGACATCGGCAGCACTTACAGTATAAGATTTGGTATGCATAAGAAGGGGGGGGCAGCGGCTAAGGCAGGGGGGACAGCGGCAGCACTGCAGGGAAGCTGCAGGTGAGGGGGGCTTAATACTGGTACTACAGGGCAGACCAGACAGCTGCTAGTGACAGGGAGACTTTCAATGAAGAGAGAGGGGTCGCACAGACATTTATTTCAGAAGATTATATCCATATAATATTTTGTGTCCTTTCCCTTTAAATTCAATAATGCATATATATGCCTTTTATTGGGAGGTGCTCCAGGGAAATTATAACTATAGGAAGTCAAAAAAAGGAGAAAGAAAGAATTCCCTATATTGGGCACACACGGACTGTATTATTTACATAAAGTCAACTATCTGTCACGATAGATGACCACTAATCTAAAATTTAACTTTTATTGAAGTCTTTTAAAACATGAGCGAAATATAGTGCACGTGAATAAATTGTGAAAACATAATAAAGTGAATTTAAAAAGCTTAGCCACTGTAGTTGTTGTATTTCTTCACTGTCTCCAGTATCTAAACAATGTTGCAATATTTGTAGCAATGCTCGTTACTTTGTGTCTGCTATTGATACCTTTGTATCTAGGAGTAAAAGTGCTGCAATTTCAATATGCCACCATTGTTTTGATTTCTACAGTGTACACATCACTGACTAATTGTACTTATGGTGGATCATAACTTGAAGTGCCTCCTGTTATAAGGAAAATTTGCTTATCCTAGAAAAATTCCATGTGCTGCTATATATGAAACCTGAATTTATGATTTATTCAGGATGTCATTATTCATGATTTATGTATCACCCCCAAATATACATACGCGTGGCATGTGGGGATGTTTCACACGCCGTTTTTCATATGCTGCTGACCTTAGGGCATTTGTGTTTCTATGTTGTATGGTTTTAGTTAGCTAAACGCTCTTTTACTATGTGGTTATAATCCACACTTGTTATTTCGTCAGCTCCTCTTGCACACACGTGTATAATATATTGCAGGCTCTATGATACTTTCATATATATTTTAACAATTTTTTATATATTTGCTGCACACAGTGGGAAAATAATTCTATGTGCACACACTGGGAGATTTATTCAAGGCAATATATGTGTTGCCCCTCCTCTTACATACGGTGCAGCAGTCCCTTATGGTATGTTCCTCCAATTAGGCACTTATCACAAATCCCACACTGGGATGTATGTAGATATATACCCAGTTGTCGGGGCCCCACATACAGTGACTGCACAATGCAGCTCTGTTGTCCTGCAGCGTGTTATATAATAACGCCGCACGTGTCAGCTGGAAGCCGCTGACCGCGGCTCTCCTGTGTGGAAGCCCCGACTGACTCTGTGCAGTGTGAGGGCTGTCTGCAGCGCAGTGTGCACACGGATGTATCCCTCATACGTGGGATACATCCGTGTGCACACTGCGCTGCAGACAGCCCTCACACTGCACAGAGTCAGTCGGGGCTTCCACACAGGAGAGCCGCGGTCAGCGGCTTCCAGCTGACACGTGCGGCGTTATTATATAACACGCTGCAGGACAACAGAGCTGCATTGTGCAGTCACTGTATGTGGGGCCCCGACAACTGGGTATATATCTACATACATCCCAGTGTGGGATTTGTGATAAGTGCCTAATTGGAGGAACATACCATAAGGGACTGCTGCACCGTATGTAAGAGGAGGGGCAACACATATATTGCCTTGAATAAATCTCCCAGTGTGTGCACATAGAATTATTTTCCCACTGTGTGCAGCAAATATATAAAAAATTGTTAAAATATATATGAAAGTATCATAGAGCCTGCAATATATTATACACGTGTGTGCAAGAGGAGCTGACGAAATAACAAGTGTGGATTATAACCACATAGTAAAAGAGCGTTTAGCTAACTAAAACCATACAACATAGAAACACAAATGCCCTAAGGTCAGCAGCATATGAAAAACGGCGTGTGAAACATCCCCACATGCCACGCGTATGTATATTTGGGGGTGATACATAAATCATGAATAATGACATCCTGAATAAATCATAAATTCAGGTTTCATATATAGCAGCACATGGAATTTTTCTAGGATAAGCAAATTTTCCTTATAACAGGAGGCACTTCAAGTTATGATCCACCATAAGTACAATTAGTCAGTGATGTGTACACTGTAGAAATCAAAACAATGGTGGCATATTGAAATTGCAGCACTTTTACTCCTAGATACAAAGGTATCAATAGCAGACACAAAGTAACGAGCATTGCTACAAATATTGCAACATTGTTTAGATACTGGAGACAGTGAAGAAATACAACAACTACAGTGGCTAAGCTTTTTAAATTCACTTTATTATGTTTTCACAATTTATTCACGTGCACTATATTTCGCTCATGTTTTAAAAGACTTCAATAAAAGTTAAATTTTAGATTAGTGGTCATCTATCGTGACAGATAGTTGACTTTATGTAAATAATACAGTCCGTGTGTGCCCAATATAGGGAATTCTTTCTTTCTCCTTTTTTTGACTTAGTGACAGGGAGACGGCAGGGACCAATTTTTATCTCTGTTTTACGGATCTATTAAAAGGTTATACACGAGGAGGTGGCGCCCGCTGTTTTTCTTCTAGTCTTCTACAGTGTGTTGCCAGAGTTCCTCTGGGTTGTGGGCTGCCTGCCTGTGTTTCTGAGAAATCAAATCAAATCAAATCTGATGTTCTTTTACGTTTTATTTGGTGTGTGGAAGGTGTGCGGAAGAGGGGGTAGTCTTATATGGCGAGTATATAACAAACTCTATATTTTGAGTGGAAATGTTGGGGGGTCGTCTTATACGCCCAGTCGTCTTATACGCCAGCAAATACGGTAGATTCTATAGCCTGTGGTGAAATGGTTTCAGCATAGTGTATGGTGCAGTACTTACCCGTTGATACGACCTCACCTGTCCCTCCGCTAGGGGCCTTTGTTACTAATCTCGGGGGTTGAGACGTGCCTACTGCTGTTTCTGATATGGTGGCTGCTAGAGAGAGCGCCGATATTGTTGTCGATTCGTCCTCTTGATCACACTCCTGGGGAAAGTTTAAAACAGGGTACAACTTGCACGGGTTAATATTTGCATTAGTTAACTTATTAACATTATCCTTAACATTTATACAATTACTAAATGTCTGTTTATTACACCCTAGTGCGTCATTCTCCGCAACCAATTTCTCTCCTGATATATATGGTGGCGGTGGTGCCGTGGCTACCAGTTTCCTGATAGGGTTAGATCCCGCCGCCTGAGCCAATCCTCTCTGTATTTCACCCTCCTGTTGCCATAACTGTAAATAATCATAATGTTTGATCCGTCTCTTTGTTGATTTAATGAGACATATTCTTCTCCTTAGATTTAGTAACACATCTGGGCTAAAGCTGCCTACTCTTGGGAACTTCTCCCCGTCATGTACAGTCATTCTTTCCCATTCATCACATAAAACCTCTGTGTGTGAACCGTATTTTTCACACATTACATACCTTACCGACCCGATTGGTCGGTTTACTGAATCAACCCGAACCGAGGTTGATCGCCCCCTACCTGAACAACTGGCCCCCATAACTTGCAGGTGTTGCTTTCACTACCTCTGACTTTAATCAGGGTCTTCAGCGAACCCTTACAAAAACCAAGATGTTCGAGATAGGCCGACGGTGGCGGTTTACCGAGTACCCCACTCACTCGCCCACGCCGACCAATACGCCCACACACTGCCATAGCGCTGGCGTACTCGACCCAGGGCCCCTGCGACCTGAACCGCTATTTACTGGAACATGTGAGGGTGATCCGAAGAGCACTTACTCTTTCCAGTAACTATTGGTTGCTGGATAGTCCCTGAGTGACCAGCGAACTTCCCTTAAAATAAAAAATTACACAAATCACGTTAGAATGTACAAATAGCGTTTATGACCCTTTTCGTACGCAAATGGCACTGGGTCAGATTACTAACTAATGCACACAATTACGTGCGGTACAATCGTTCAGCACATAAGCAACTAATCTTATGTACGGAGCGACCAACGGAATTGAAATTTTGCAGCTGCGAATTCCTTCAGCCTGAGCTTTAATGGCCTATATGGGTTCCGCACCAACCCTCCCTGGTGTTGTGCTACTTGTCTCTATAGCGGACTTTTTTTGTCTGCTGTACCTAGACCTCCTGGTCTGTTTTAAGACCTCCTGGTCTGCTACAGTATGACCTCCTGGTCTGCTATACTCTAATGCTCTTTGTATGTTTAACAAGGGATGCCTCCCAAGCCACCATGCATGTCACTTACACGTATGTACTTCACGAGAACTCGATGATTTCCTGTGGTTCAATCCCAAAAATTGTAGAAACTTATATATGCAAACACTCACTCACCACATGTACACTTTACTTTTGTTTCTATTTCTATTTCTGCGCAGAATTTTTTTTCCTTTAGACCAGATGAGTCGCAAATTGGAGAAGGATCTATTAGCTTAAATTTCGGACACTAAAATTGACTTGCGCTATTTATCGCGTTGCCACCTTTTCGCCTGTTAAAATAATACTATCGTGTGATTTGAGTTACGTGGGCGTACCCAGACGCTCCGTTGCGTAATATACACTGCGTGCGTAGGCCTTTGGGTTGCGTACGCGAGTCTCAGCCTTTTGTTAGAGACACGTGTACGCAAGGCAGATATCCACCGGAACACAATTTACACGTTTATCAATGTAGATGATTCTCAATCATCTACCGAGCACCACACAGATCTCTCCTTGTATCTTTAGGCAAATCTGTGTGCGTGCTTTACAAATTACCCCTTAAATGTATTACTTTTACTCTTTAACTACTAATAGCAACAAATCTTTCTTAGCCCGTTATCAATTGTGAAATGGCAAACATGAGAGTGATATGAAAATACACGAATGAAAAGAAATGCAGATATGTATATGCGTGCGTGCGTACGCAAGACAAAAATAAACAGTTTTAAAAGATACTAGCATGCTGTTCTTACCTCCGGTTCCGGATTCCTTCAGCACCCTTTACTAAGCGAAGCAGACGCTTATCCAGGCAGCACTACGAAGAATATGACCTCCCGCCCTTTGCTGATGGATAATGTCTGCTGAAATTACCTAGTACAGATATGTGAAGGACGGACGAGCGCCAATTGATAAAGCCTAATATTTATCTAAACTAAAAAACCCTTTAAAAGGTCAAAGAACACAGTACGCTATTGGCGTATGGAATACCGTAAGGGTACGCACGTTGCGTAACAATCGCTTAGCCGTGGTCGAGACGCTCAAGCGTCACGTTCGCTCACGGCCAAGAGAGCACAGGCAGGCACGCTATAGGCTGCCGACTAACGTAATGATATGCTATTAGCGTAGCGGACGCTTGGGACCACGAGGAGATCACAAGTGGCGCTAACGCTCACAATGTTAAACTTTTATAACTATACCATAAACAATGTATTTATGCAGTAAACCTTGGTGCAGTAATAGGGTGTAAATGTAACGCAGTGTAACCTTATTAACTTGAAAGCTGTACGAGCGTCTCCGACGCTCTGAGAAGACTTAGAAATATAAGAAATACACAGATACCGGTCTTAGGTTCTAACACCTTATATGAACGTTCTATTTGCAAAAGAATAATACAATACAAGTCATACACTACCAATATAACATAGACTACCTAACCAGATAACTACACATGAAATACAATAGCAGTACAATAACACTTAAGAGAAAAAGGGAGAGAAAGAGGAGAGGAGAGAGAGAGAGATATGGCTCACAATAACAATAAAGACAATATGATTGCGGAGAAACTTACGCACAAGGGGAACAATCGCATGCGCCTTTCTGAATATCCAGCTCCCGATTATCAGTGATGAGAACCGTTTAAGAGAGTAGAGTGGAGCTGGATCAGATCGGCTCGTCTATATATACACCACACACAATACAATACAATGGTCCCTACAATCTCATTGTTCATTGGACACAGGAATTAGTCTTCGCATTATAACAAAAGGTCATAGGTTGATTCATACAGGTGGGCTGTGACTATTTCCAACTGCTCAGGTGGGTGGGGAACTAGGTTTCCCGCCGCATGGATAATAAAGTGCAAATAATAGTAAAAGTCCATAAACTTCTTATGTCCATAACTATTCGCACGAGCGATTAATCTGCTTCAAACCAACACCGGAATATTGCTAATTAAATACTCTTCCGATGGATACTAAACACCACTGCGTAACCCCTGTCTGATCCTTCGTATCAAACAAAGAGGGATCTCTTTGTCTATGAACATGCTACATTAACTAAACTTTCAGATTCTATCAAAGGGACCATAATCTACAAAATACATTATATGGTAAAAATATGTAACGATTGAGTCGCACGCTAGGCGCACATAAACTCTACCGTAAATGCGCATACCATGCGCCTGCGGGTGCACGCAACAGCGAGTATGCGCACGCATGGGAGAGCGTACGCATGCGCAGCGGGGACACATATGAGGTGCAAATATGGCAGTGTGCACCATGATATTTTTCTGACTTTGACAAATGACAGGGGATCCCCCGTATTTTAACAACCAGCACCGGGCTCTGCATCCGGTCCTGGTGCCAAAAATACGGGGGACAAAAGACGTAGGTCCCCCGTATTTCTCTAACGTCCTAGTGGATGCTGGGGACTCCGTAAAGAACCATGGGGAATAGACAGGGCACTTTAAGAAAGAATTTGGATACTAGTGTGCTCTGGCTCCTCCCTCTATGTCCCTCCTCCAGACCTCAGTTTGAATCTGTGCCCAGACGAGCTGGGTGCTGTTTAGTGAGCTCTCCAGAGCTTGCTATAAGAAAGTATTTTGTTAGGTTTTTTTTTTATTTTCAGGGAGATCTGCTGGCAACAGACTCTCTGCATCGTGGGACTTAGGGGAGAGAAGCAGCCCTACTCTCTGCAGATAGGTCTTGTTTCTTAGGCTACTGGACACCATTAGCTCCAGAGGGATCGTACACAGGATCTCACCCTTTGTCGTCCGATCCCGAAGCCGCGCCGACGTCCCCTTCGCAGAGCCGGAAGACAGAAGCCGGGTGAAAGAAGCAAGAAGACTTCAAAATCGACGGCAGAAGACTCCAGTCTTCAAACTGAGGTAGCGCACAGCACTGCAGCTGTGCGCCATTGCTCCCACACTACACCCACATACTCCGGTCATTGTAGGGTGCAGGGGAGGGGCGCCCTAGGCAGCAATTAGGACCTCTTGGCAAAAGTTGGGCATATATACAGTTGGGCACTGTGTATATGCATGAGCCCCCGCCATAATTGTGTACAGAAACCCGGGACAGAAGCCCGCCGCTGAGGGGGCGGGGCTTCTTCCTCAGCACTCACCAGCGCCATTTTCTCTCCACAGCTCCGCTGAGAGGAAGCTCCCCAGGCTCTCCCCTGCAGATTCACGGTAGAAGAGGGTAAAAAGAGAGGGGGGGGGCACATAAATTAGGCGCAAAAACATATTATACAGCAGCTACTGGGTTAACACAAAGTTACTGTGTGATTCCTGGGACATATAGCGCTGGGGTGTGTGCTGGCATACTCTCTCTCTATCTCTCCAAAGGGCCTTGTGGGGGAACTGTCTTCAAAAAGAGCATCCCCTGTGTATGTGGTGTGTCGGTACGCTTGTTTCGACATGTTTGACGAGGAAAGTTATGTGGAAGCAGAGCGGGAGCAAATGAATGTGGGGTCGCCGCCGACGGCGCCGACACCTGATTGGATGGATATGTTGAAGGTTTTAAATGATAATGTTAATTCCTTGCATAAAAGGTTGGATAAAGCTGAAACCTTAGGACAGTCGGGGTCGCAGCCCATGCCTGATCCTATGTCGCAGAGGCCGTCAGGGTCTCAGAAGCGCCCACTATCTCAAATTGTTGACACAGATACCGACATGGATTCTGACTCCAGTGTCGATTGCGATGATGCAAAGTTACAGCCTAAATTGGCTAAAGCCATCCGTTATATGATTATAGCAATGAAGGATGTGTTGCACATCACAGAGGAAACCCCAGTCCCTGACAAGAGGGTTCATATGTATGGGGAAAAAAGGCAGGTGGTGACCTTTCCCCCTTCACATGAGCTAAAAGAGTTATGTGAAAAGGCTTGGGAATCTCCAGATAAAAAACTGCAGATTTCCAAACAGATGCTTATGGCGTATCCTTTCCCGCCAACGGACAGGTTACGCTGGGAATCCTCCCCTAGGGTGGACAAAGCTCTAACATGCTTATCCAAGAGGGTAGCCCTGCCGTCACAGGATACGGCCACCCTAAAAGATGCTGCGGATAGAAAACAAGAGGGTACCCTGAAGTCCATTTATACACATTCAGGTACCTTACTAAGGCCTGCAATTGCGTCGGCCTGTGTGTGTAGTGCTGTAGCAGCATGGACGGATACCTTATCTGAGGAACTTGATACCTTGGACAAGGATACTATATTAATGACCCTGGGGCATATGAAAGACGCTGTCCTATATACGAGAGATGCTCAAAGAGACATTAGCCTTCTGGGCTCTAGAATAAATGCAATGTCGATTTCTGCCAGAAGGGTCCTGTGGACTCGGCAGTGGACAGGCGATGCTGACTCAAAAAGGCACATGGAGGTTTTACCTTACAAGGGTGAGGAGTTGTTTGGGGAGGGTCTCTCAGACCTGGTCTCCACAGCTACTGCTGGAAAGTCAAACTTTTTGCCATATGTTCCCTCACAACCTAAGAAAGCACCGTATTACCAAATGCAGTCCTTTCGATCACAAAAACACAAGAAAGTCCGAGGTGCGTCCTTTCTTGCCAGAGGCAAGGGCAGAGGAAAGAAGCTGCACAACACAGCTAGTTCCCAGGAACAGAAGTCCTCCCCGGCTTCCACTAAATCCACCGCATGACGCTGGGGCTCCACAGGCGGAGCTAGGCCCGGTGGGGGTGCATCTCCGAAATTTCAGCCACAAGTGGGTTTACTCCCAGGTGGATCCATGGGCAATAGAGATTGTGTCTCAGGGATACAAGCTGGAATTCGAAGAGATGCCCCCTCACCGATACCTCAAATCGGCCCTGCCAGCTTCCCCCTTAGAGAGGGAAATAGTGTTAGCTGCAATTCACAAATTGTATCTTCAGCAGGTGGTGGTCAAGGTTCCCCTCCTTCAACAAGGGAAGGGTTATTATTCGACCATGTTTGTGGTACCGAAACCGGACGTTTCGGTCAGACCCATATTGAATTTAAAATCCCTGAACATATACCTGAAAAGGTTCAAGTTCAACATGTAATCGCTCAGAGCGGTCATCGCAAGCCTGGAAGGGGGGATTTTATGGTGTCTCTGGACATAAAGGATGCATACCTTCATGTCCCCATTTATCCACCTCATCAGGCGTACCTCAGATTTTGGGTACAGGATTGTCATTACCAATTCCAGACGTTTCCGTTTGGTCTCTCCACGGCACCGAGAATATTTATCAAGGTGATGGCGGAAATGGTGGTGCTCCTGCGAAAGCAAGGGGGTCACAAGTATCCCATACTTGGACGATCTCCTTATAAAGGCGAGGTCCAGAGAGCAGTTGCTGATCAGCGTAGCATGCTCTCGGGAAGTGTTACAACAGCATGGCTGGATTCTAAATATTCCAAAGTCGCAGTTGATTCCTACGACTCGTCTGCCCTTCCTGGGCATGATTCTGGACACAGACCAGAAGAGGGTTTATCTCCCGATGGAGAAGGCTCAGGAGCTCATGACACTGGTCAGAGACCTATTAAAACCAAAACAGGTGTCGGTACATCACTGCACGCGAGTCCTGGGAAAGATGGTGGCATCATATGAGGCCATTCCCTTTGGTAGGTTCCATGCGAGGACCTTTCAATGGGATCTGTTGGACAAGTGGTCCAGATCACATCTACAGATGCATCGGCTGATCACCCTATCCCCCAGGGCCAGGGTGTCTCTCCTGTGGTGGCTGCAGAGTGCTCACCTTCTCGAGGGCCGCATATTCGGCATTCAGGACTGGGTCCTCGTGACCACCGATGCAAGCCTCCGAGGGTGGGGGCCAGTCACACAGGGAAGAAATTTCCAAGGTCTGTGGTCAAGTCAGGAGACTTGCCTTCACATCAATATCCTGGAAATAAGGGCCATATACAACGCCCTACGTCAAGCGGAGACTCTGCTTCGCGACCAATCGTGCTGATTCAGTCGGACAACATCACCGCAGTGGCTCATGTAAACCGCCAAGGTGGCACAAGGCGCAGGGTGGCAATGGCGGAAGCCACCAGAATCCTTCGCTGGGCGGAGAATCACGTAAGAGCACTGTCAGCAGTGTTCATTCCGGGGGTGGACAACTGGGAAGCAGACTTCCTCAGCAGGCACGACCTCCACCCGGGAGAGTGGGGACTTCATCAAGAAGTCTTCACGCAGATTGCAAGTCGGTGGGAACTGCCACAGGTGGACATGATGGCATCCCGCCTCAACAAAAAGCTACAAAGGTATTGCGCCAGGTCAAGAGACCCTCAGGCAATAGCTGTAGACGCACTAGTGACACCGTGGGTGTTCCAGTTGGTTTATGTATTCCCTCCTCTTCCTCTCATACCCAAGGTGCTGAGAATCATAAGAAAAAGAGGAGTGAGAACAATACTCATTGTTCCGGATTGGCCAAGAAGGACTTGGTATCCAGATCTGCAAGAAATGCTCTCAGAGGACCCATGGCCTCTGCCTCTAAGACAGGACTTGTTGCAACAGGGGCCCTGTCTGTTCCAAGACTTACCGCGGCTGCGTTTGACGGCATGGCGGTTGAACGCTGGATCCTAGCAGAAAAAGGCATTCCGGATGAGGTCATTCCTACCCTGATAAAGGCTAGGAAGGACGTGACTGCTAAACATTATCACCGTATATGGCGAAAATATGTTGCTTGGTGTGAGGCCAGGAATGCCCCACGGAAGAATTCCAGCTGGGCCGTTTCCTTCACTTCCTACAGGAGGGAGTGACTTTGGGACTAAAATTGGGTTCCATTAAGGTCCAGATTTCGGCACTGTCTATTTTCTTTCAAAAAGAACTGGCTTCCCTGCCTGAAGTTCAGACGTTTGTAAAGGGAGTGCTTCATATTCAGCCCCCTTTTGTGCCTCCATTGGCACCTTGGCATCTTAACGTGGTGTTGAGTTTCCTGAAGTCACACTGGTTTGAGCCACTTAAAACCGTGGAGTAAAAATTTCTCACGTGGAAGGTGCTCATGCTATTAGCCTTAGCTTCAGCTAGGCGTGTGTCAGAATTAGCGGCCTTGTCACATAAAAGCCCCTATCTGGTTTTCCATATGGACAGGGCAGAATTGCGGACCCGTCCACAATTTCTGCCAATAGTGGTGTCATCTTTCCATATAAACCAACCTATTGTGGTGCCTGTGGCTACTCGTGACTTGGGAGGATTCCGAGTTACTAGATGTGGTCAGGGCTTTGAAGGTTTATGTAGCCAGGACGGCTAGAGTCAGGAAAACTGAGTCGCTGTTTATCCTGTATGCATCCAACAAGCTGGGTGCTCCTGCTTCAAAGCAAACTATTGCTCGCTGGATCTGTAACACGATTCAGCAGGCTCATTCTGCGGCTGGATTGCCGCTGCCAAAATCCGTAAAAGCCCACTCCACAAGGAAGGTGGGCTCTTCTTAAGCGGCTGCCCGAGGGGTCTCGGCATTACAGCTTTGCCAAGCAGCTACTTGGTCAGGTTCAAACACTTTTGCAAGGTTTTACAATTTGATACCCTGGCTGAGGAGGACCTGGAGTTCTCTCATTCGGTGCTGCAGAGTCATCCGCACTCTCCCGCCCGTTTGGGAGCTTTGGTATAATCCCCATGGTCCTTACGGAGTCCTCAGCATCCACTAGGACGTTAGCGAAAATAAGATTTAACTTACCGGTAAATCTATTTCTCGTAGTCAGTAGTGGATGCTGGGCGCTGGTCCCAAGTGCGGACTTTCTGCAATACTTGTATATAGTTATTGCTGCAATAAGGGTTATGTTATGGTTGCATCAGGGTTGATCTGATGCTCCATTGTTCTTACTGTTAATTGGGTATGGTTATCACAAGTTGTACGGTGTGATTGGTGTGACTGGTATGAGTCTTGCCCTGGATTCCAAAATCCTTTCCTTGTAATGTCAGCTCTTCCGGGCACAGTTTCTCTAACTGAGGTCTGGAGGAGGGGCATAGAGGGAGGAGCCAGAGCACACCAGTATCCAAATTCTTTCCTAAAGTGCCCTGTCTCCTGCGGAGCCCATCTATTCCCCATGGTCCTTACGGAGTCCCCACACCAGCACCGGGCTCCACTAGCTAGAGAGATAATGCCACAGCCGGGGGACACTTTTATACCAGTCCCTGCGGCCGTGGCATTAAATCCCCAACTAGTCACCCCTGGCCGGGGTACCCTGGAGGAGTGGGAACCCCTTAAATCAAGGGGTCCCCCCCTCCAGCCACCCAAGGGCCAGGGGTGAAGCCCGAGGCTGTCTCCCCCCTCCCACATCCAAGGGCGGCAGATGGGAGGCTGATAGCCAAGTGTAAAAAAAAATATTGTTTTTTTTGTAGCAGAACTACAAGTCCTAGCAAGCCTCCCCTGCAGGCTGGTACTTGGAGAACCACAAGTACCAGCTTGTTGGGGGGTGGGGAACAGCTCAGAAGCGCACAGCCAATCAGGAGAGTGCCACGACGTGGCGCTCCCTGATTGGCTGAAGGGACCCTCTTTGACAGCAGTCACAGGGGGTCCCGGCAGTCGAGGAAAGGGGTCCCATGTGTAAACATGGGACCCCTTTCAGTGCGTGGTCCGTGTTTTGCGTTTTATTATTTTGCCAAGTACGTGGATTACAAACTCTGAAGAGGACCAATCTACACAGGATTGTTGTGAGTACAATTTTATTTACCCCATGGATTCTACTGGTGAAGAGGACCGACTGCTTCATGTCAACATAGGTAAGTATTTGTGTGTCGGTGTACATGTATGTCATGGTGTGTGTGTACTGTTTTTATTTGGGTATTTTTTTTTTTTGCAGTAGAACTACAGGTACCAGCGCCCCCCCCCCCTCCTGCATGCTGGTACTTGTGGTTCTCCAAGTACCAGCTTGCGGGGGAGGCTTGCTGGGACTTGTAGTTCTGCTACAAAAAACAATATTCTTTTCTCTTACGTCCTAGAGGATGCTGGGGACTCCGTAAGGACCATGGGGTATAGACGGGCTCCGCAGGAGATAGGGCACCTAAAATAACTTTGACTGTGGGTGTGCACTGGCTCCTCCCTCTATGCCCCTCCTCCAGACCTCAGTCAGATTCTGTGCCCAGAGGAGAAAGGGTACAAAGCAGTGAGTGAGCCGCGCCACCGTCCTCCTCACAGATGCCGAAGATGGAAGCCGGGTGAGTATTGAGGAAAAGACTTTAGGCGACAGAAGACATCAGATCTTCATGAGGTAAGCACGCAGCGGTAAGCTGTGTGGCATTGCTCCCAGTCACACACACAAGAGGCACTGTAGGGCGCCGGGGGAGGGGGGGGGGGGCGCCCTGGGCAGCAATAAACCTCAATTTGGGCATAAATATGTTGGATTAGGCTGGGACAGTAAATCCACGGACCCCCTCCATTTTCTTACAATATCATGAGGGGACCGAAGCCCGCCGTCGGGTGGGCGGGGCTTGATCCTCGGCACTAATCAGCGCCATTTTCTTTGCAGAGGCTGCATGAGAAAACGCTGGCTCCCTGTTCTCTCCCCTGCTGAGCTTCACAGGCTGGAAAAAAGAGGAGGGGGCACATTGGCGACGCAGTGAGTGGAGATTAACATTATAAATATATAAAAGCGCTGTCTGGTCATATATTCCAGTGTTTGGGCGCTGGGTGTGTGCTGGCATTCTCTCTCTCTCTGTCTCCCCTAAGGGCCTGGTTGGGGTTTTGTCCCCTTATAGGTAACCCCCTGTGTGTGTGGGGTGTCGGTAAGTGTGTCGACATGTCTGAAGCGGTAGGCTTCTCCAAGGAGGAGGTGGAGCAAATGAGTGGTGTGTCCCCATCGCTGGTGCCGACTCAGGATTGGATGAGCATGTGGCATAGGCTAAATGCAAGTGTGACATCTTTACATGAAAGGCTTGATAAGGCTGAATTAAGGGGAACATCAGGGGGTCAATCCTCGGATTTCACATGAATTCTTTATAAAAGCTTGGGAGACTCCGGAGAAGTGGCTGCAGATCCCCAAAAGAATTTATATGGCATACCCCTTCCCTAAACAGGACAGGGAGATTTGGGAATCACCTCCCAATGTGGACAAGGCCCTGACGTGCTTGTCCAAGAAGGTGGCGCTACCATCTCCTGACACAGCTGCCCTTAAGGACCCTGCAGATCGCAGGCAAGAAACTACCTTTAAAGTGTATTTATTCTCATATGGGTAGCGCAATTGCAGCTTGGACAGATGAGCTGACAGATAATTTTGAAAATATGGATAAGGATACTATATTCTTAACTCTAGCCCATATAAAAGATGCAGTCTTATTTATGAGGGATGCTCAAAGGGACATTGGATTGCTGGCTTCTAAGGCCAATGCCATGTCGATCTCAGCGAGACGATCCTTATGGACTCGCCAATGGACGGGTGATGCGGATTCCAAAAAGCATATGGAAGTACTACCCTATAAGGGTGATATATTGTTTGGGGATGGGCTGACTGACCTGGTTTCCACAGCTACAGCAGGTAAATCAAATTTTTTACCATATATTCCCCAACAGCAAAAGAAAATGCCACCCTATCAGATGCAGTCCCTATCGGTCGCACAAGTCCAGAAGAGGTCGGGATCCTCCTTCCTTGCCAGAGGTAAGGGCAGAGGCAAAAGAGCACCTGCTTCGGCAGGGGCCCAGGAACAAAAGTCCTCCCCAGCTTCTCCAAAACCCACAGCATGACGCCGGGACTCCCCTGAGGGAGTCCGCGCCGGTGGGCGCATGTCTTCGACTTTTCAGACAGGTCTGGGTCAGCTCAGGCCTGAATCCCTGGGTGTTAGAAATAGTTTCCCAGAGTTACAAACTGGAATTCAAAGAGGTGCCCCCGCGCCAATTTTTCAAGTCGGCCCTACCAGTTTCCACGTCGGAACGGGATGTAGTGTTAGCTGCAATTCAAACGCTGTGTATATAGCAAGTGATAATCAGGGTTCCCATGAACCAGCAGGGAAGAGGTTACTACTCAACCCTCTTTGTGGTCTCGAAACCGGACGGTTCGGTCAGACCTATATTGAATCTGAAATCCCTAAACCTGTACATAAAAAGATTAAAATTCAAAATGGAATCGCTCAGAGTGATAATAGCCAATATGGAGGAGGGGGAGTTTATGGTGTCTCTGGACATAAAGGATGCGTACCTTCATGTCCCCATATATGCCCCCCATCAGGAATACCTGAGATTCGCTGTACAGGATTGTCATTATCAGTTTCAGACGTTGCCATTTGGACTTCCACGGCCCCGAGGATTTTCACCAAGATAATGGCGGAAATGATGGTGGTCCTGCGCAAGCATGGAGTCACAATTATCCCATACTTGGACGATCTCCTGATAAAAGCGAGATCAAGGGACAAATTGCTGAGCAGTGTGGCGCTCTCTCTGAGAGTGCTCCAGCAACACGGTTGGATTCTAAATCTACCGAAGTCACAGTTGATTCCGACAACTCGACTACCGTTCCTAGGTGTGATACTGGATACGGAACAAATGAAGGTCTTCCTCCCAATAGAGAAAGCCCAGGACATCCAGAACATGGTCAGAGACCTGCTGAAACCGAAAAGGGTATTTGTTCACCAGTGCACTCGAGTTCTGGGAAAAATGGTGGCGGCCAACGAGGCCATTCCATTCGGAAGGTTCCATGCAAGGACTTTTCAATGGGACCTTCTGGACAGGTGGTCCGGGTCTCATCTACACTTACATCGAAAAATTATTCTGTACCAGGGGCCAGGGTGTCTCTCCTGTGGTGGTTGCAAAGTGCTCACCTACTGGAGGGTCGCAGATTCGGAATTCAGGATTGGATCCTGGTTACCACGGACGCGAGCCTCCGAGGATGGGGAGCAGTCACACAAGGAAGAAATTTTCAGGGACTTTGGTCAGACCAGGAGTCATGTCTACACATCAATGTGTTGGAACTCAGGGCCATATACAACGGCCTTCGACAAGCGGAGAGTCTTCTTCAAAACCTACCGGTTCTGATTCAGTCAGACAATGCCACAGCAGTGGCTCATGTGAACTGCCAAGGCGGGACAAGAAGCAGAGTCGCGATGGCGGAAGCCACCAGGATTCTTCGCTGGGCGGAAAATCACATGAGCGCTCTGTCGGCTGTCTTCATTCCGGGAGTGGACAACTGGGAAGCAGACTTCCTCAGCAGACACGATCTCCATCCAGGAGAGTGGGGACTTCATCAAGAAGTCTTTGCAGACATAATACGTCTTTGGGAAACTCCTCAAATAGACATGATGGCGTCACGCCTCAACTAAAAACTTTGGAGGTATTGTGCCAGGTCTCGGGACCCTCAGGCAGTAGCAGTAGACGCTCTGATAACACTGTGGGTGTTCAAATTGGTCTACGTGTTTCCTCCTCTTCCTCTCATCACAAAAGTGTTGAGGATCATAAGACAAAGAAGAGTACAGACGATACTCGTTGTCCCAGACTGGCCTCGAAGGGCCTGGTACTCAGATCTACAAGAGATGCTCACAGTAGATCCCTGGCCTCTTCCGCTGAGGGAAGACCTGTTGCAACAGGGGCCCTGTCTATTTCAAGACTTACCGCGGTTACGTTTGACGGCATGGCGGTTGAACCCCGAATCCTAGCAAAAAAGGGGATTCCGGAAGAGGTCATCCTTACTTTAATAAAGGCTAGGAAGGAGGTGACGGTAAAACATTATCACCGTATCTGGCGAAAGTATGTGTCTTGGTGTGAGACCAAGAAAGCACCTACGGAAGATTTTCATCTGGGTCATTTTCTCCACATTCTACAAACAGGAGTGGATATGGGCCTGAAATTAGGCTCTGTTAAGGTTCAGATTTTGGCCCTCTCGATTTTCTTTCAGAAGGAATTGGCTTCTCTTCCAGAAGTCCAGACGTTTGTAAAGGGAGTGCTGCACATCCAGCCCCCTTTTGTGCCTCCACCATGGGACCTCAACGTAGTGTTGCAGTTCCTAAAATCACACTGGTTTGAACCGCTAAACAAGGTTGAGTTGAAATTTCTTACTTGGAAGGTGGTCATGTTGTTGGCCTTGGCATCAGCAAGGCGAGTATCAGAATTGGCGGCTTTGTCACACAAAAGCCCCTACTTGATTTTTCATGTGGATCGAGCTGAATTGAGGACACGACCGCAATTTTTGCCTAAGGTGGTTTTTTCATTCCATGTGAATCAACCTATTGTGGTGCCTGTGGCTACAAGTGACCTGGAGGATTCCAGATCCCTGGACGTAGTCAGGGCCTTAAAGATTTAGGTAGCCAGGGCGGTTAGTATTAGGAAAACAGAGGCCCTGTTTGTCCTGTATGTGGCCAATAAGATTGGCGCACCTGCTTCGAAGCAGACTATTGCTCGCTGGATCTGTAATACGATTCAGCAGGCTCACTCTATGGCTGGATTGCCAGTACCAAATTCGGTTAAGGCCCATTCCACTAGGAAGGTGGGCTCTTCTTGGGCGGCTGCCCGAGGCGTCTCGGCATTACAACTTTGCTGAGCGGCGACTTGATCGGGGTCAAACACTTTTGCTAAATTCTACAAGTTTGATACCCTGGCTGATGAGGACCTAGCGTTTGCTCAGTCGGTGCTGCAGAGTCATACGCACTCTCCTGCCCGATTGGATGCTTTGGTATAAACCCCATGGTCCTTACGGAGTCCCTCTAGGATGTAAGAGAAAATAAGATTTTAAACCTACTGGTAAATCTATTTCTTGTCAAAGTCGAAAAATATCATGATTCACAATGCCTTGTACTAACCCCAATGCACATGCCCGCTGCTCGTGCACCCACTCCCCCGTGCGTACGCATCCCCTCAGGTTACGCAAGGGACGCTCCGACGTCTCCTGCGCATTGAGATGTGTATTTACGGCGGAGTTTGTGAGCGTCTAGCGAGCGACTCGATCGCTACATATTTAACCAATATAGTGTGTTTTGTAGATAATATTCCCCTTAATAATGTCTGCGAGTATATATAGTGTAAATGCTTCGTGGACATGGGGATTCCTCTTTGCATGATACGAAGGGTCAGACAAAGGTTGAACGATGGTGTTTAGTATCAATCTGCAGAGTATTTTATTAGAAACATTCCGGTGTTGGTTAGGAAGAGATTGTTTGCTCCTGCGTATAGTTATGTATAAAAGTAGTTTACAGACATTTACTGTATGTACAGTTCATTATCCATGCGGCGGGAATCCTGAGGATACCTCCCACCTGAGCAGTTTGAAATAGTCCACCTGTTCGAATCCACCTATGACCTTTTGTTATAATGCAGAGACACATTCCTGTGTCCAATGGACAATGAGATTGTAGGGACCATTGTAATGTGCTGTAGGGTGTGTATATAAAGGCCACAGTTCCCTGACCGGCCAGTACTCTCTCTCATCAACGATCATCTGCTTGATATCGGAGGTCTGGGTCCGGGTTGCGCATGCGAGTATTCCCACGTATGGTATGTTCTCTGTAGCCACTTTGTTACCTTTTGTGTATGCCATTCAGTCTCACTCTGTGTACTTGTGTTTGCGATCGTTCGCTATTGTTTATATTTGTTTCATGTTATTCTGTTTAGTTATTAATGTTAGATCTGTAGTGTATAAGCTGTAACTGCGCCCTGAGCAGCAATAAAAACACCTTGGCTGGCTAAATAATCACAATATATAGCCCCAGAGGCTATATATGTGATAATTACCCCTGCCAGAATCCATAAAAAAGCGGGAGAAAAGTCTGCCGAAAAAGGGGCGGAGCTATCTCCCTCAGCACACTGGCGCCATTTCTCCCTCACAGCTCCGCTGGAAGGAAGCTCCCTGGCTCTCCCCTGCAGTCTGCACTACAGAAGGGTAAAAAAGAGAGGGGGGGCACTAAATTTAGGCGCAGTATAAAGATTATAGCAGCTATAGGGGATATAATTCAGTTAGTCCCTGTATTATATAGCGCTCTGGTGTGTGCTGGCATACTCTCTCTCTCTGTCTCCCCAAAGGGCTTTGTGGGGTCCTGTCCTCTGTTAGACCATTCCCTGTGTGTGTGCGGTGTGTCGGTACGGCTGTGTCGACATGTTTGAGGAACATTATGTGGAGGCGGAGCAGTTGCCTATAAATGTGATGTCACCCCCTGCGGGGCAGACACCTGAGTGGATGGACTTATGGAAGGAATTACGTGCAAGTGTCGACTCCTTACATAAAAAATTTGACGACATGCCAAATGCGGGACAGCCAGCTTCTCAGCTTGTGCCTGCCCAGGCGTCTCAAAGGCCATCAGGGGCTCTAAAGCGCCCGCTACCTCAGATGGCAGACACAGATGTCGACACGGATACTGATACCAGTGTCGACGATGAAGAGTCAAATTTAATGTTCACTAGGGCCATTCGTTGCATGATTGAGGCAATGAAAGAGGTATTACACATTTCTGATATAAACCCAGGTACCACAAAAAAGGGTATTATGTTTGGAGAAAAAACTACCAATAGTTTTTCCCCCATCTGAAGAATTAAATGAAGAGTAAAGAAGCGTGGGCTTCCCCCGATAAAAAATTGGTAATTTCTAAAAAGTTACTAATGGCATACCCTTTCCCGCCAGAGGATAGGTCACGTTGGGAAACACCCCCTAGGGTGGATAAAGCGCTCACACGTTTGTCAAAAAAGATGGCACTACCATCTCCGGATACGGCCACCCTGAAGGAGCCTGCTGATAGAAAGCAGGAGGCGATCCTGAAGTCTGTATATACACACTCAGGCATTATACTTAGACCAGCCATTGCTTCGGCATGGATGTGCAGCGCTTCAGCTGCGTGGTCAGATTCCCTGTCGGAAAATATTGACACCCTAGACAGGGACACTATTCTGCTAACCATAGAGCATATAAAAGACTTAGTCTTATACATGAGAGATGCACAGAGGGAGATCTGCCGGCTGGCATCTAAGATAAGTGCATTGTCCATTTCTGCTAGGAGAGGCTTATGGACTCGGCAGTGGACAGGGGATGCAGATTCGAAAAGGCACATGGAAATTTTTCCTTATAAGGGTGAGGAGTTATACGGGGATGGTCTCTCAGACCTAGTTTCCACAGCAACAGCTGGGAAGTCAGCTTTTTTGCCCCATGTTCCCTCACAGCCTAAGAAAGCGCCGTATTATCAGGTACAGTCCTTTCGACCCCAGAAAAACAGGCGGGGAAAAGGCGGGTCCTTTCTGTCCAGAGGCAGAGGTAGGGGGAAAAGGCTGCAACAAACAGCAGGTTCCCAGGAACAAAAGTCCTCCCCCGCTTCTACCAAGTCCACCGCATGACGGTGTGGCTCCACAGGCGGAGCCAGGTACGGTGGGGGGGCCGCCTCAAAAATTTCAGCGATCAGTGGGCTCGCTCACAGGTGGATCCCTGGATCCTCCAAGTCGTATCTCAGGGGTACAAGCTGGAATTGGAGGCGTCTCCCCCCCGTCGTTTCCACAAATCTGCCTTGCCGATTACTCCCTCAGGCAGGGAGGCTGTGCTAGCGGCAATTCACAAGCTGTATTCCCAGCAGGTGATAGTCAAGGTGCCCCTACTTCAACAAGGACGGGGTTACTATTCCACACTGTTTGTGGTACTGAAACCGGACGGTTCGGTGAGACCCATTTTATATTTAAAATCCTTGAACACATACATAAAAAAATTCAAGTTCAAGATGGAATCGCTCAGGGCGGTTATTGCAAGCCTGGACGAGGGGGATTACATGGTATCTCTGGACATCAAGGATGCTTACCTGCTTGTCCCCATTTACCATCCTCCACCAGGAGTACCTCAGATTTGTGGTACAGGATTGCCATTACCAATTCCAGACGCTGCCGTTTGGACTGTCCACGGCACCGAGGGTGTTTACCAAGGTAATGGCAGAAATGATGATACTCCTTCGAAAAAAGGGAGTTTTAATTATCCCGTACTTGGACGATCTCCTTATAAAGGCGAGGTCCAAGGAGCAGTTGTTGGTCGGGGTAGCACTATCTCGGGAAGTGCTACAACAGCACGGATGGATTCTAAACATTCCAAAGTCACAGCTGGTTCCTACCACATGCCTACTGTTCCTGGGGATGGTTCTGGACACAGAACAGAAAAAAGTGTTTCTCCCGATGGAGAAGGCCAAGGAGCTGTCATCTCTAGTCAGAGACCTCCTGAAACCAAAACAGGTATCGGTGCATCACTGCACACGAGTCCTGGGAAAAATGGTAGCTTCCTACAAAGCAATTCCATTCGGCAGGTTCCATGCAAGAACCTTTCAGTGGGACCTCTTGGACAAGTGGTCAGGATCGCATCTTCAGATGCATCGGCTGATACCCTGGTCCTTGGAGACAGGGTTATCTCTGCTGTGGTGGCTGCAGACGGCTCATCTTATAGAGGGCCGCAGATTCGGCATACAGGACTGGGTCCTGGTGACCACAGATGCCAGCCTACGAGGCTGGGGGGCAGTCACACAGGGAAGACATTTCCAAGGACTTTGGTCAAGTCAGGAGTCGTCCCTACACATAAATATTCTGGAACTGAGGGCCATTTACAATGCCCTAAGTCAGGCAAGGCCCCTGCTTCAAAACCAGCCGGTTCTGATCCAATCAGACAACATCACGGCAGTCGCCCATGTAAACCGACAGGGCGGCACAAGAAGCAGGATGGCGATGGCAGAAGCCACAAAGATTCTCCGATGGGAGGAAAATCACGTCTTAGCACTGTCAGCAGTGTTCATTCCGGGAGTGGACAACTGGGAAGCAGATTTCCTCAGTAGACACGACCTACACCCGGGAGAGTGGGGACTTCATCCAGAAGTCTTCCAACTGATGGTAAACTGTTGGGAAAGGCCACAGGTGGACATGATGGCGTCTCGCCTAAACAAAAAACTACAGAGATATTGCGCAAGGTCAAGGAACCCTCAGGCGATAGCTGTGGACGCCCTAGTGACACCGTGGGTGTACCAGTCGGTTTATGTGTTCCCTCCTCTGCCTCTCATACCAAAGGTACTGAGAATAATAAGAAGACGAGGAGTAAGAACGATACTCGTGGTTCCGGATTGGCCAAGAAGAGCTTGGTACCCAGAACTTCAAGAAATGATATCAGAGGACCCATGGCCTCTACCGCTCAGACAGGATCTGCTACAGCAGTGGCCCTGTCTGTTCCAAGACTTACCGCGGCTGCGTTTGACGGCATGGCGGTTGAATACCGGATCCTAAAGGAAAAGGTCATTCCTACGCTGATAAAAGCCAGGAAAGAAGTAACCGCAAACCATTATCACCGTATTTGGCGAAAATATGTTGCGTGGTGTAAGGCCAGGAAGGCCCCAACAGAGGAATTTCACCTGGGTCGATTTCTGCACTTCCTACAGTCAGGAGTGACTATGGGCCTAAAATTGGGTTCCATTAAGGTCCAGATTTCGGCTCTGTCGATTTTCTTCCAGAAAGAACTGGCTTCACTGCCTGAAGTTCAGACATTTGTAAAGGGAGTACTGCATATTCAGCCCCCTTTTGTGCCTCCAGTGGCACCTTGGGATCTCAGCGTGGTGTTGAGTTTTCTAAAATCACATTGGTTTGAGCCACTTAAAACCGTGGATCTGAAATATCTCACGTGGAAAGTGGTCATGTTATTGGCCTTGGCTTCGGCCAGGCGTGTATCAGAATTGGCGGCTTTGTCTTGTAAAAGCCCTTATCTGATTTTCCATATGGATAGGGCAGAATTGAGGACTCGTCCCCAGTTTCTCCCTAAGGTGGTATCAGCTTTTCACTTGAACCAACCTATTGTGGTGCCTGCGGCTACTCGGGACTTTGAGGATTCCAAGTTGCTGGATGTAGTCCGGGCCCTAAAAATCAATGTTTCCAGGACAGCTGGAGTCAGGAAAACTGACTCGCTATTTATCCTGCATGTACCCAACAAGCTGGGTGCTCCTGCTTTGAAGCACTCTATTGCTTGCTGGATCTGTAGCACGATGCAGCTTGCACATTCTGTGGCTGGACAGCCACATCCTAAATAAGTAAAAGCCCATTCCACGGGGAAAGTGGGCTCATCTTGGGCGGCTGCCCGAGGGGTCTCGGCTTTGCAACTTTGCCGAGCTGCTACTTGGTCAGGGGCAAACACGTGTACAACTGTGGAACGCAGGTGGACCGCAAACCGGAAGCCGGAAGCACCGTAACCGGAAGTCGCGAACCGCGGCATCGTAGCGTCCCCTGCTACCCAGGATCTCCACACACGGCTCTCTGTCTCCGCTCCTGACGTAGCCGAACACAAGCCTGCAGGACACTGTGCCATACACATCAGGCACGGCCCCAAGAGAAACCGCCGCAGTGCGGCCAGTCGCACGGAGGGAGACAGTTGCGGGACTGGCATACCACCAATTCAGCCACACCAATTGGTGAAGTATAAACAGGCATTGTTCATCCTTAGCCTTTTTCTTCTTTTATCCTGCAAAGTGCATTTGAGCCAGTAACAGCACTCAATTCCTACTAATTATTAACAGTTACATGCATGCATGCAAGAGAACTAACAACATAAATCTGGGATAGTGCACTAACATTACTTAAAGTCCCGGGACCCAGGACACAGTGATCACTAATATTTTTTAAACTACTTCAATATTATTGTAACTTGTTTTATTAATTTGTCATCAGTTGCCGTTTATGGCAACCAAATAATACATGTTGATTTGCTCTTTTTAGATAATTTTTATTTGTACCAATAAATGCTATTGATTTTTTACAAAACCAGCAGCTGTTGTATTTAAAATTCCCTTGAGCGCCCACATTATCATCATTTTTTCTCTTCGCTTAGTTAGGTGGATACCCAGGTCCACCATTGTGGGCAGCTAATAGGGTGATTCTCATACCATAGGTAAAACACCTATTTAATCAATTAATTATATTCCTTATAACTAAATCAGTTCTAGTAATCAGCGCCCACCTTTTGTCTGTGGGATCACACCCACTGACGCTCTTTTCCCTACAAATTTGATACCCTGGCTGAGGAGGACCTTGAGTTCTCTCATTCGGTGCTGCAGAGTCATCCGCACTCTCCCGCCCGTTTGGGAGCTTTGGTATAATCCCCATGGTCCTTTCGGAGTTTCCAGCATCCACTAAGACGTCAGAGAAAATAAGATTTTACTCACCGGTAAATATTTTTCTCGTAGTCCGTAGTGGATGCTGGGCGCCCATCCCAAGTGCGGATTGTCTGCAATACTTGGATATAGTTATTGCCTAACTAAAGGGTTATTGTTATGAGCCATCTCTTAAGAGGCTCAGTTATACTTCATACTGTTAACTGGGTATAGTATCACGAGTTATACGGTGTGATTGGTGTGGCTGGTATGAGTCTTACCTGGGATTCATAATCCTTCCTTATTGTGTCAGCTCTTCCGGGCACAGTATCCTAACTGAGGCTTGGAGGAGGGTCATAGAGGGAGGAGCCAGTGCACACCAGGTAGTCTAAAAGCTTTCTTTTAGTTGTTCCCAGTCTCCTGCGGAGCCGCTATTCCCCATGGTCCTTCCGGAGTTCCCAGCATCCACTACGGACTACGGGAAAAAGATTTACCGGTGAGTAAAATCTTATTTTCCCCTTTTTACATACTAAAGGTATTTACGAAGGTGTTGGAACCTTATCAGGTCTTGTGTATTTCACCATTTATTACATAGGGTTTCTGAGCGTCTCAATCGCTCAAACAGCTTTCTTATTATCAAGGTCAATAAGCGTTACATCATTGTAGTATTACAGCACTAAGGTTTACAGTATAAGCATACCCTTACAGTGTGTTGTTAGCAAGGTTTACTGTGTGTCATTCAGTGAGCGTCTGCGCTGCTCATGTCCCACTCTCGGACACAGCGCCCGCTACGCTAATAGCGTAGCATTACGGTGCTCGGCCGCCTATAGCGTGCTCGATACTAAACGTAAGCCCGCGAGCGTACGTGTCGCTCGTGCATCGCGCCCTCGGTCTAGCGTCTGCTACGCTAAGTGCGTACCCTTACGGTACTCTATGCGCCACTTGCGTACTTAGTCCATAAAAAGTATATAGCTAATGTTCCAAGGTAATAATTGACTTTATCATTCTCCTAGTCCGTAGAGGATGCTGGGCGCCCGTCCCAGTGCGGAAACTCTGCAAGACTTGTATATAGTTGTTGATTACATAAGGGTTATGTTACAGTTGGAATCGGTCTTGGACCGTTGCTGTTTTTTGTTCATACAGTTAACTGGTTATGTATGATCCAGGTTACGTGGTATGCTTGGTGTGGGCTGGTATGAATCTTGCCCTTGGTTTTCCAAATCCTGCCTTGTAGTGTCCATCTCCTCTGGGCACAGTTCTCTGAGGTCTGGAGGAGGGGCATAGAGGGAGGAGCCAGTGCACACCCATAGTCAAAGTTATTTTAGGTGCCCTATCTCCTGCGGAGCCCGTCTATACCCCATGGTCCTTACGGAGTCCCCAGCATCCTCTACGGACTAGGAGAAATAGATTTACCGGTAGGTTTAAAATCTTATTTTTTTTTACACTTGGCTATCAGCCTCCCATCCGCCGCCCTTGGATGGGGGGGGGGGGGGGCAACCTCGGGCTTCACCCCTGGCTCTTGGGTGGCTGGAGGGGGGGGACCCCTTAATTTAAGGGGTCCCCACTCCTCCAGGGTACCCCGGCCAGGGGTGACTAGTTGGGGATTTAATGCCACGGCCGCAGGGACCGGTATAAAAGTGTCCCCCGGCTGTGGCATTATCTATCTAGCTACTGGAGCCCGGTGCTGGTGTGAAAAATACGGGGACCCCTACGTCTTTTGTCCCCCTACGTCTTTTGTCCCACGTTTTTTTTGCACCAGGACCAGATGCAGATCCCCTGTCATTTTTCCCCGTATTTTTACAATCAGGACTCAGAGGCTAGTTATGCTTAGGAGTGGGGACCCTGTGCAATTTTTTTCAGGGTTTTTTAGACACCTTTGTGCCGTCCATGAAGTCAAATCCAGGACGCACACTATCGTAAATTGGTCCGTTTTTCGACAGCGGGACTGTCGAGTCCGTTTTTTATTTAATATGACGAATTTGGGTCCCCGCGGGAGGGTGTGTGACTGTTGAATTAAAAAACAGTCGAATTCCAGTCGGAAATTCGACCGCAATTGCATATACCCCATAATATACTAATCCACAGCACTCGCCGTTCCTAGATTTGGGGTGCAACACAGTATACGACCACATTGTTTAAATCAAATCACTGGGGCTCTGCACTCACTATATTAACTAACAATAATAAACAGTGGAGCATTAGTTCACGTATTGACCGATGCATTTAAGCCCGCAGCTTCCCCCCCCCCCCACACACATTACCAGCATTGTATCAATTAACAACCAATTAAAACCCAATGGTTTTTCTCTGACGTCCTAAGTGGATGCTGGGACTCCGTAAGGACCATGGGGAATAGCGGCTCCACAGGAGACTGGGCACATCTAAAGAAAGCTTTAGGGCTACCTGGTGTGCACTGGCTCCTCCCACTATGACCCTCCTCCAGACCTCAGTTAAAATCTTGTGCCCGGCTGAGCTGGATGCACACTAGGGGCTCTCCTGAGCTCCTAGAAAGAAAGTATATTTTAGGTTTTTTATTTTACAGTGAGATCTGCTGGCAACAGACTCACTGCTACGAGGGACTAAGGGGGAGAAGAAGCGAACCTACCTGCTTGCAGCTAGCTTGGGCTTCTTAGGCTACTGGACACCATTAGCTCCAGAGGGATCGAACACAGGGCCCGACCTAGATCGTCCGGTTCCGGAGCCGCGCTGCTGTCCCCCTTACAGAGCCAGAAGCAAGAACGGAAAATCGGCGGCAGAAGACTTCGGTCTTCAACAAGGTAGCGCACAGCACTGCAGCTGTGCGCCATTGCTCCTCATGCACACCTCACACTCCGGTCACTGATGGGTGCAGGGCGCTGGGGGGGGGGGCGCCCTGAGGGCAATATAATACACCTTGGCTGGCAAATCTACACCATATATAGTCAGGAAGGCTATATAGGTGTAAAAATACCCCTGCCAGAGTTCCAGAAAAAGCGGGAGAAGTCTGCCGAAAAAGGGGCGGGGCTATCTCCCTCAGCACACTGGCGCCATTTTTCCCTCACAGCTCCGCTGGAAAGATCGCTCCCAGGCTCTCCCCTGCAGTTTTGACTACAGAAGGGTAAAAAAGAGAGGGGGGGCACTAAATTTAGGCGCAGTATATATAATATAAGCAGCTATAAGGGAAAAAACACTCAGTTATAGTGGGATCCCTGTGTTATATAGCGCTCTGGTATGTGCTGGCATACTCTCTCTCTGTCTCCCCAAAGGGCTTTGTGGGGTCCTGTCCTCAGTCAGAGCATTCCCTGTGTGTGCTGTGTGTCGGTACGGCTGTGTCGACATGTTTGATGAGGAGGCTTATGTGGAGGCGGAGCAGGTGCCGATAAATGTGATGTCACCCCCTGCGGGGCCGACACCTGAGTGGATGGACTTGTGGAAGGAATTACGTGAAAGTGTTAACTCCTTACATAAAAGGTTTGACGACATACCAAATATGGGACAGCCGGCTTCTCAGCTCGTGCCTGCCCAGCCGTCTCAAAGGCCATCAGGGGTTCTGAAACGCCCGCAACCTCAGATGGCAGACACAGATGTCGACACGGATACTGATACCAGTGTCGACGATGAGGAGACAAATGTAATGTCCAATAGGGCCACTCGTTACATGATTGAGGCAATGAAAAATGTGTTGCACATTTCTGATCTTACCCCGGTACCACAAAAAGGGGTATTATGTTTGGGGAGAAAAAACTACCAGTAGTTTTTCCCCCATCTGAGGAATTAAATGAAGTGTGTGAAGAAGCGTGGGCTTCCCCCGATAAGAAATTGGTAATTTCTAAAAGGTTACTAATGCCGTACCCTTTCCCGCCAGAGGATAGGTCACGTTGGGAAACACCCCCTAGGGTGGATAAAGCGCTCACATGCTTGTCAAAGAAGGTGGCACTACCGTCTCCGGATATGGCCGCCCTAAAGGAGCCTGCTGATAGGAAGCAGGAGGCTATCCTGAAGTTTGTGTATACACACTCAGGCATTATACTGAGATCAGCTATTGCTTCAGCATGGATGTGCAGTGCTGCAGCTGCGTGGTCAGATTCCCTGTAAGAAAATATTGATACCCTAGACAGGGACACTGTATTGCTAATCATAGAGCATATTAAAGACGCAGTCTTATACATGAGAGATGCACAGAGGGATATTTGCCGGCTGGCATCTAAAATAAGTGCAATGTCCATTTCTGCCAGAAGAGGGTTATGGACTCGGCAGTGGACAGGGGATGCAGATTCTAAAAGGCACATGGAAGTTTTGCCTTATATGGGTGAGGAGTTTTTCGGGGATGGTCTCTCGGACCTCGTTTCCACAGCAACAGCTGGGAAGTCAACGTTTTTGCCCCATGTTCCCTCACAGCCAAAGAAAGCACAGTATTATCAGGTACAGTCCTTTCGGCCCCACAGGCGGAGCCAGGTACGGTGGGGGGCCGACTCAAAAATTTCAGCAGTCAGTGGGCTCGCTCACAGGTGGATCCCTGGATCCTTCAAGTAGTATCTCGGGTACAAGCTGGAATTCGAGACGTCTCCCCCCCCCCCCCCCCCCCCCGCCGTTTCCTCAAATCTGCCTTGCCGACAACTCCCTCAGGCAGGGAGGCTGTGCTAGAGGCAATTCACAAGCTGTATTCCCAGCAGGTGATAGTCAAGGTGCCCCTACTTCAACAAGGACGGGGTTACTATTCCACACTGTTTGTGGTACCGAAACTGGACGGTTCAGTGAGACCCATTTTAAATTTAAAATCCTTGAACAAGTATATAATAAAATTCAAGTTCAAGATGGAATCGCTCAGGGCGGTTATTGCAAGCCTGGACGAGGGAGATTACATGGTATCTCTGGACATCAAGGATGCTTATCTGCATGTCCCCATTTACCATCTTCACCAGGAGTACCTCAGATTTGTGGTACAGGACTGTCATTACCAATTCCAGACGCTGCCGTTCGGTCTCTCCACGGCACCGAGGGTATTAACCAAGGTAATGGCCGAAATGATGATACTCCTTCTAAAAAAGGGAGTTTTAATTATCCCGTACTTGGACGATCTCCTGATAAAAGCGAGGTCCAAGGAGCAGTTGTTGGTAGGGGTAGCACTATCTCGGGAAGTGCTACAACAGCACGGTTGGATTCTAAACATTTCAAAGTCACAGCTGATCCCTACGACACGTTTACTGTTCCTGGTGATGGTTCTGGACACAGACCAGAAAAAAGTGTTTCTCCCGGAGGAGAAAGCCAAGGAGCTGTCATCTCTAGTCAGAGGCCTCCTAAAACCAAAACAGGTGTCGGTGCATCACTGCACGCGAGTCCTGGGAAAAATGGTAGCTTCATACGAAGCAATTCCATTCAGCAGGTTCCATGCAAGAACGTTTCAGTGGGACCTGTTGGACAAGTGGTCCGGATCGCATCTTCAGATGCATCGGCTGATAACCCTGTCTCCGCGGACCAGGGTGTCTCTGCTATGGTGGCTGCAGAGTGCTCATCTTCAAGAGGGCCGCAGATTCGGCATACAGGACTGGGTCCTGGTGACCACGGATGCCAGCCTTCGAGGCTGGGGGGCAGTCACACAGGGAAGAAACTTCCAGGGACTATGGTCAAACCAGGAGATCTCCCTACACATAAATGTTCTGGAGCTGAGGGCCATTTACAATGCCCTAAGTCAAGCAAGACCACTGCTTCAAAACCAGCCGGTACTGATTCAGTCAGACAACATCACGGCGGTCGCACATGTAAACCGACAGGGCGGCACAAGAAGCAGGATGGCGATGGCAGAAGCCACAAAGATTCTCCGATGGGCGGAAAATCACGTTAGCACTGTCCGCAATGTTCATTCCGGGAGTGGACAACTGGGAAGCAGACTTCCTCAGCAGGCACGACCTCCACCCGGGAGAGTGGGGACTTCATCCAGAAGTTTTCCAAATGATTGTAAACCGTTGGGAAAGGCCACAGGTAGACATGATGGCGTCCTGCCTCAACAAAAAGCTAAAAAGATATTGCGCCAGGTCAAGGGACCCTCAGGCGATAGCTGTGGACGCTCTAGTGACACCGTGGGTGTACCAGTCTGTTTGTGTTCCCTCCTCTACCTCTCATACCCAGGGTACTGAGAATAATAAGAAGACGAGGAGTAAGGACTAAACTCGTGGTTCTGGATTGGCCAAGAAGAGCTTGGTATCCGAAACTTCAAGAAATGATCTCAGAGGACCCATGGCCTCTGCCGCTCAGACAGGACCTGCTGCAGCAGGGGCCCTGTCTTTTCCAAGACTTACCGCGTCTGCGTTTGATGGCATGGCGGTTGAACACCGATCCTAAAAGAAAAGTGCATTCCGGAGGAAGTCATTCCTACGCTGATTAAAGCCAGGAAAGATGTCACTGCAAAACATTATCACCGCATATGGCGGAAATATGTTGCTTGGTGTGAGGCCAGGAAGGCCCCAACAGAGGAATTTCAGCTGGGTCGATTTCTGCACTTTCTACAGTCAGGAGTGACTATGGGCCTAAAATTGGGTTCCATTATGGTCCAGATCTCGGCTCTGTCGATTTTCTTTCAGAAAGAACTGGCTTCACTGCCTGAAGTTCAGACATTTGTTAAGGGAGTGCTGTGTATTCAGCCCCCTTTTGTGCCTCCAGTGGCACCTTGGGATCTCAACGTGGTGTTGGGTTTCCTAAAGTCACATTGGTTTGAGCCACTAAAAACCGTGGATTTGAAATATCTCACGTGGAAAGTGGTCATGCTGTTGGCCTTGGCTTCGGCCAGGCGTGTGTCAGAATTGGCGGCTTTGTCATGTAAAAGCCCTTATCTGATTTTCCATATGGATAGGGCGGAATTGAGGACTCGTCCTCAGTTTCTCCCTAAGGTGGTATCTGCTTTTCATTTGAACCAACCTATTGTGGTGCCTGCGGCTACTAGGGACTTGGAGGATTCCAAGTTACTGGACGTAATCAAGGCCTTGAAAATCTATGTTTCCAGGACGGCTGGAGTCAGGAAAACTGACTCGCTGTTTATTCTGTATGCACCCAACAAGCTGGGTGCTCCTGCTTCAAAGCAGACTATTGCTCGCTGGACTGTAGCACAATTCAGCTTGCACATTCTGCGGCTGGACTGCCGCATCCTAAATCTGTAAAAGCCCATTCCACGAGGAAGGTGGGCTCTTCTTGGGCAGCTGCCCGAGGGGTCTCGGCTTTACAACTTTGCCGAGCTGCTACTAGGTCAGGGTCTAACACTTTTGCAAAATTCTACAAATTTGATACCCTGGCTGAGGAGGACCTTGAGTTCTCTCATTTGGTGCTGCAGAGTCATCCGCACTCTCCCGCCCGTTTGGGAGCTTTGGTATAATCCCCATGGTCCTTACGAAGTCCCAGCATCCACTTAGGACGTCAGAGAAAATAAGATTTTACTCACCGGTAAATCTATTTTTCGTAGTCCGTAGTGGATGCTGGGCGCCCATCCCAAGTGCGGATTGTCTGCAATACTTGTATATAGTTATTGTTAACTAAAGGGTTATTGTTGAGCCATCTGTTGAGAGGCTCCGTTAATATTTCATACTGTTAACTGGGTATAATATCACGAGTTATACGGTGTGATTGGTGTGGTTGGTATGAGACTTACCCGGGATTCAAAATCCTTCCTTATTGTGTCAGCTCTTCAGGGCAAAGTATCCTAACTGAGGTCTGGAGGAGGGTCATAGTGGGAGGAGCCAGTTACACCAGGTAGTTCTAAAGCTTTCTTTAGATGTGCCCAGTCTCCCGCGGAGCCGCTATTCCCCACGGTCCTTACGGAGTCCCAGCATCCACTACGGACTACGAGAAATAGATTTACCGGTGAGTAAAATCTTATTTTTATTACTTTATTCAGCTCTTTATACACTTAACTTTGTGTTTAATATTTCAACGATTTATCTTACATACTTTACTGTACTTAATAAAGGTTATATATTATTTATTAGTGCGCAAACAGGACAGCACTTTCTCTTCTATGGTGTTTTATTATAGCAATGTCCATGTCACCTCTAGTAATCCCACATGAGCGCCTACGTCACCTCTAGTAATCCCACATAAGCATCCATGTCACCTCCTAGTAATCCCACATAAGCGTCCATGTCACCTCTAGTAATCCCACATGAGCGCCCACGTCACCTCTAGCAATCCCACATGAGCGTCCGTGTCACCTCTAGTAATCCCACATGAGCGCCCGTGTCACCTCTAGTAATCCCAAATGAGCGTCCATGTCACCTCTAATAATCCCCCATGTCACCTCCTAGTAATCCCCCAAAAGCATCCATGTCACCTCTAGTAATCCCACATGAGCGCCCGTGTCACCTCTAGTAATCCCACATGAGCGTCCATGTCACCTCTAGTAATCCCACATGAGCATCCGTGTCACCTCTAGTACGCCCACATGAGCGTTCCATGTCACCTCTATTAATCCCACATGAGTGTCCGTGTCACCTCTAGTAATCCCACATGAGCGTCCGTGTCACCTCTAGTAATCCCACATGAGCGCCCATGTCACCTAGTAATCCCACATGAGCGTCCATGTCACCTCTAATAATCCCCCATGAGCATCCATGTCACCTCTAGTAATCCCACATGAGCGTCCATGTCACCTCTAATAATCCCACATGAGCGTCTGTGTCACCTCTAGTAATCCCACATGAGCGTCCATGTCCCCTCTAGTAATCCCACATGAGCGCCAATGTCCCCTCTAGTAATCCCACATGAGCGCCAATGTCCCCTCTAGTTATCCCACATGAGCATCCGTGTCACCTCTAGTAATCCCACATGAGCGCCCACGTCACCTCTAGTAATCCCACATGAGCGCCCACGTCACCTCTAGTAATCCCATATGAGCGTCCGTGTCACCTCTAGTAATCCCATATGAGCGTCCGTGTCACCTCTAGTAATCCCATATGAGCGTCCGTGTCACCTCTAGTAATCCCATATGAGCGCCCACGTCACCTCTAGTAATCCCACTTGAGCGTCCATGTCACCTCTAGTAATCCCACTTGAGCCTTCAGTGTTGATCAAGCTCCAGTCTAAGCATCCTAGTTTTTTGTTTTTTAATAAACATAAAAGCACTGATTACAGGTAAAAAAAAAAGTGGCAGTTATAGAATTATATATTGTATCCTGTTACATCCTGGGTCTTGTCTGCTCATTTTATATATTAATGTATTTTATTTCCAGCAGATGGACCCACAAGCAGGAATATCTCAGAAGGACATCTAATGTTATCCCTGGATTGTGAAATAACAGATATCGACAGTAGACAGGATTCTCCAGGAGATAACCTCATTACCCCAATTATACATCCAGCTCTATCAACTGATCCCCCTGATCCTGGGAAATGTTCTCCTGATCACTCTGATATTGGTGCATCTATTACAGCTCTGAGATTAGATACAGAGTTTCCCTGTTCTACAGATGCCAAATGTTTTACACAGAACACAAACCGTATTACTCATCAGCCAGCTAAGGCAGGTGGGAGGCCATTTCCATGTTCTGAGTGTGGGAAATGTTTTACATATAAATCAGATCTTGTTACACATCAGAGACGTCACACTGGTGAGAAGCCATTTCCATGTTCTGAGTGTGGGAAATTTTTTACAAGTAAATCAAATCTTGTTACACATCAGAGACTTCACACAGGTGAGAAGCCGTATTCCTGTTCTGAGTGTGGGAAATGTTTTGCACAGAAATCTGATCTTTTTAAACATCAGAAAAGTCACACAGGTGAGAAGCCGTATTCCTGTTCTGAGTGTGGGAAATGTTTTGCATCGAAATCATATCTTGTTACACATCAGAGAAGTCACACAGGTGAGAAGCCGTATTCCTGTTCTGAGTGTATGAAATGTTTTCCACAGAAATCAGATCTTATTACACATCAGAGAAGTCACACAGGTGAGAAGCCGTATTCCTGCTCTGAGTGTGGGAAATTTTTTGCATCGAAATCAAATCTTGTTACACATCAGAGAAGTCACACAGGTGAGAAGCCGTATTCCTGTTCTGAGTGTGGGAAATGTTTTACATCGAAATCGGATCTTTTTAAACATCAGAGAAGGCACACAGGTGAGAAGCCGTATTCCTGTTCTGAGTGTATGAAATGTTTTACACAGAAATCAGGTCTTGTTACACATCAGAGAAGGCACACAGGTGAGAAGCCGTATTCCTGTTCTGAGTGTATGAAATGTTTTCCACAGAAATCAGGTCTTGTTACACATCAGAGAAGTCACACTGGTGAGGAGCCATTTCCATATTCTGAGTGTGGGAAATTTTTTACAAATAAATCAAATCTTGTTACACATCAGAGAAGTCACACAGGTGAGAAGCCGTATTCCTGTTCTGAGTGTGGGAAATGTTTTGCACATAAATCGTCTCTTTTTAAACATCAGAGAAGTCACACAGGTGAGAAGCCGTATTCCTGTTCTGAGTGTGGGAAATGTTTTGCATCGAAATCAAATCTTGTTACACATCAGAGAAGTCACACAGGTGAGAAGCAGTATTCCTGTTCTGAGTGTATGAAATGTTTTCCACAGAAATCAGATCTTATTACACATCAGAGAAGTCACACTGGTGAGAAGCCATTTCCATGTTCTGAGTGTGGGAAATGTTTTGCATCAAAATCAAATCTTGTTGCACATCAGAAAAGTCACACAGGTGAGAAGCCGTATTCCTGTTCTGAGTGTGGGAAATGTTTTGTATCGAAACCAAATCTTGTTACACATCAGAGAAGTCACACAGGTGAGAAGCCATATTCCTGTTCTGAGTGTGGGAAATGTTTTCCACAGAAATCGGCTCTTGTTACACATCAGAGAAGTCACACAGGTGAGCAGCCATATTCCTGTTCTGAGTGTGGGAAATGTTTTGCACACAAATCATCTTTTGTTAGTCATCAGAGAAGTCACACAGGTGAGAAGCCGTATTCCTGTTCTGTGTGTGGGAAATGTTTTCCACAGAAATCGGCTCTTGTTACACATCAGAGAAGTCACACAGGTGAGAAGCCGTATTCCTGTTCTGAGTGTGGGAAATTTTTTGCAACAAAATCAAATCTTGTTACACATCAGAGAAGTCACACAGGTGAGAAGCCGTATTCCTGTTCTAAGTGTGGGAAATGTTTTACACAGAAATGAGGTCTTGATACACATCAGCGATTTCACAGGTGAGAAGCCATTTTCATGCTGTGAGAGAAATAAATCCGCTCTTGTTGAACATATTAGACATTACCCAAGCACGGAATCATTTAAATCTTCTGGAGTATAATTATCACTGTCATGCAATGTTCCTCAAGGGTCAATCCTATCTCCTATGCTTCATGCAATATACAGTCTGGTCCATATATGTTGGGACATCGACACAATTCTCATATTTTGGGCTCTATACACCACCACAATGGATTTGAAATTAAACAAACAAGATGTGCTTTAACTGCAGACTTTCCGCTTTAATTTGAGGGTATATACATCAAAATCAGGTGAACGGTGTAGGAATTAAAATGGTTTTTATATGTGCCTCCCACTTTTTAAGGGACCAAAAGTAATGGTACAAACTAAACAATCCTAAATCAAATATTGTAAATCAGTAGATCAGTGCGCTCGTCCAGTTCAACAAAAAATACTTTACTACTTAATGTGGTCGCAGCCCGGATCAGTGTTTCGTGAATTGAGCTTTGACATATTTTCCAAGGGCGATCTGATTACCATCTCCTAGATGAAGACCTGGATACAATATCCATACTGATATGCAAATATTTATCTGGTACGCATATAAATTTTGTGTGATAACTGAATTTAATCCCACATACGGAAATATACTACGCTATATAGCGATTCTTTGTGTCTCCTAGCAGCATTTAGATCCCAGCAGTAACCTGGACTAAAGAATGGGGGACGGATACGCCATGTGTCAAGCCGTACGCTATAATATTCTTGCGTGTGACAAAACTAGTGATGAGCGGATTCGGTTTTACTCTGTTCTCAAAACGGCATCTTATTGGCTTACAGATGTCATGTGTTTTGTATAGCCAAAAAGATTCTGTTTTGAGATCCGAGTAAAACCGAATCCGCTCATCACTAGACAAAACTGATTGAAAAATACTACACCATAGTCGCTCTCTTGTTTCTTCCTTTGTTTCCAGAATCCTAAATCAAACTTTTACTTTTTAATACTTTGTTGCAAATCCTTTTGTCAGTTACAGCCTGAAGTCTGGAAAGCATAGACATCACCAGACGCTGGGTTTCATCCCTGGTGATGCTATGCCAGGCCTCTACTGCAAATGTCTTCAGTTCCTGCTTGTTCTTGGGGCATTTTCTCTTCCGTTTTGTCTTCATCAAGTGAAATGCATGCTCAATCGGATTCAGGTCAGGTGATTGACTTGGCCATTGCATAACATTCCACTTATTTGCCTTAAACGCTTTGGTTGCTTTCGCAGTATGCGTCGGGTCATTGTCCATCTGCACTGTGAAGCGCCTTCCAGTGAGTTCCGAAACATTTGACTGAATATGAGCAGATAAAACTGCCCAAAACACTTCAGCATTCATCCTGCTGCTTTTATCAGCAGTCACATCAATAAATACAAGGAAACCAGTTCCATTGGCATCCATACATGCCCACGCCATGACACTACCACCACCATGCTTCACTGATGAGCTGGTAGGTTTTGGATCATGAGCAGTTCCTTTCCTTCTCCATACTCTTTTCTTCCCATCACTCTGGTACAAGTTGATATTTGTCTCATCTGTCCATAGGATGTTGTTCCAGGACTGTAAAGGCTTTTTTAGATGTTGTTTGCAAACTCTAATCTGGTCTTCCTGTTTTATTGCTCACCAATGGTTTACATCTTGTGGTGAACCCTCTATATTCACTCTTGTGAAGTCCTGGAGAGTGTTCTTGATCTGGGCAACTGTTGTGATGGGGTTCGTGCTATTTAGTACACTAGTAGTGTACTAAATAGCACGAACAGCTTGTAACGTAGAGTGGCAAGTTTAATCTTTCTATGTATAATGGAGAGAAATAAAAGCTCCTCCCTAAGTTCCTGGATGCCAAATCACTGTCCTTAGTATCTCTGTACGTTTTTTCTATTAGAGTACTAATTAGCACGAACAGCTTATAATGAACAACACAGATTCTCACAACACAGATTCTCTAATGCCGACGATCTACAGTACTGTGTTGCTCGAACAGTTAGTTGCGTCAGAATACACTAATTTATACTTACTGGTATGTCTATACGTGCTCATTACCGCTGTGTATTTTAGATAGTGAATGAGTCACTCCTGCAGATTTATCCCGATTTGTGTGAAACCTGTGTGCACCCTTCTGTTGAATGTTTTACAATGGATTACACAGAAAAAATAATAATAAAGTGAATGTGACGGGAACACAAAAAAAATTGACACTTTGGGAATCGAACCCGGTACACTCAGCATGGCAGACCGGAGCCTTCATCGCTAGCCCACAGCACTGCACGGAAAATACTCAAGTTCATGTGTAAAAGTACTACAAAGAGCGATTCCTCCCCATTGGTCTTTGTTTATGCCGTTAGGGGACTCGGACGCTCATTTCGTGCACTGTACATACTGTAAAGTCAATGAGCTACATTAGTTGTGTCTGCATACACAAGTGTTTTAACACGTTCATTTGCATCTGTATAAACTATACACACAGGGATTTGGCATCCAGAAACTTAGGGAGGAGCTTTTATCTCTCCCCATTATACTTAATACTACGGGATTTGGACACTCGCATATCCCTAACATCAATAGACCATACTGTATCTGTAACACGTTCATTTGCATCTGTATATGCTGTACTATTTGCACCTTTACTGTATATACTGTTATAGACTTTATGACATACTGTAGCATAATGTAGCGTAATGAGATGCACCAGTAAAGTAGTTCTTACGCTGTAGTTCAGTATTGTATTTTAATGGAGACCACACGCTTGCGCATTGGTGATTTAAAAAAGCGACATCTGGTGGATGATCTTAGGTATTACACTCAAAGGTAACGCCAAACGCTCTGTGTGCCTTCCTACGACTAGGCGCGCCTCCTTGCGCCCAGGTACGCTGCGTATGCCTGATCGCGACTAACGTTTCAGTCAGCCAAGATAACGTAGGACCCGTCTGTATATTTAGTTCCTAAATAATACATCCCAAATGCTTAGGTCTTTTTTCTGCTGTTTATTTTGTATCTTGTGCTTTGTGTAAATGTGAATGTCTAATACCAGTTTCCACAATCTGTATTGCTGCACGACAATATGGCGGCCATTGGAACGTGTTTTCACTTCTAGTTTGCCTAACTTGTTGCTGACACTCATCTTGATAAGGAGTGCTGAGTGTTTTCTGATACAAGATCCTGTCCATATATACCCTGTACATTACCATGTGCATTAGAGTCACCCGGGTTCCATCTGCGGTGGTTTGTTGTATGTTACATCTATATGGTGCGGATACTCCTCTGTATGATCTCATAATAAAAGCTTTTGTCTGCATCTAATTATTGCATTAAATCTTTTATTTTTATTCTGTTTTATATTCCCGTCTGAGTAATTACGCCATAATGTCTAATCTCGGAGTGGACCCCAGAAGATGTAAAGAAACCGTGTAAGTGTTCCATCATTCTGTTACGTGTAAGCATACAGGTAAGTGATGGCACGGTGGTCACTGTCCGTCACATTCCGGTGGTATAATGGAAGTGGGACTGTCTGGGCTTATTCTAGTCTACTGCAGAAATAAAAAAATCAGCCTTTATCCTGCTTAAAAAAATGACAAAGCCCATAAATCAAGCTTGCCCGGACAAGAAAGAAGCCACATTAATGGTGGCACATCATATAGGCTGAGGACCCATGCTTCTGCTATATATGGCATAACCCTCTTTGTTGACAAAAACCTTTCCTTCACCATTCACAATGTCCACCATTGCCCTTTCAGAAGGGACACAACTTTGCTTGTTCCACCTACTTCACAGAGCCCAGGACCATCTCCATGACCATTTCATGTTTATCTGGGAGGTTCATGGCCTGAGATGACCACAGAACCACCAGGTAGTTGCCAAGAAGAGAGAGGGGGAGCGCCGTCAATAGCAGCTGGTAAGAGGGGTGGTAAATCCCCTGGTGGATAAATATACAGCAAAAGAAAAGAATTACCAGCGCTGGCTGATCATGTATGATTAATAGGTACTATACATCCGAAAGGCTTAGTGAATTAAAAACCACAGTTATTCCACATGTAAAAACACACACAAAAAATAAATAAAATAAATAACATTGAGAAATAAATGATTAAAAATTAGAATATGCCACAATATGCCTGTGTTGATGATTTAGATGTCCACATGAACTGCTAGTGATGGACATTTCCAGTGACCTTGGTCCTCTCTGAGTGTCATTAGCCGTTGATGTGGACATCTAAATCATCAACTCAGGCATATTGTGGCATATTCTAACTTTTAATTTATTTCTCAATTTTTTTTTTATTTTTTTTAATGTGTTTTTACATGTGGAATAAATGTGTTTTTTAATTCACTAATCCTTTTGGATGTATAGTACCTATTAATCATACATGATCAGCCAGCGCTGGAAATTCTTTTCTTTTGCAGTGGCCAAGAAGAACCCAGACTCCCCAGGAAGTGGAGAGTCCAAAGATCCACCCCGCATGAGGTAAAGAAGGGACAACCACAGGGTCTAGCTGACCTATTTCCTTCCTAAAAGCTGCTCTTTACCCAGTTTGGTACCTGTGGGATCCCACTCCAATTTCCCTTGAGAGTCCTTACTAATCCCTTCTGAGCCTACTAGTTCCTTCCTCTTCCAACCACTCCTCATTTTTAACCTTTTCACTACCTGCTGTGTGAGTCCCATCCAACCACTCCTCCTCTCCTTGACTCATTGGTGTAGCATCCCCCTTCTCCCACCCCCACCACACTGCTACACTGCAGTTAAGCTGTGAGACTTGCTGCTAGCAGTACTCACTACTCAGCACACACACTCACATCATGATTACACAGCTGTGCCAGAGACACTGTCTCACTGACAACCAGGACGAGACACTCCCAGAAAGGCATGTATGTATGAGTACGGAGAGCGTGGGCGCAGTGGGGCTGCATGACTGACATCTGAGCCTGTCATGTCAGTGAGGTGGATGGGGCATCCCATTCCCAGCTGGAACAGCACACTATATGTAAGAGCTGGAGCGGTGCAGGGCTACTGGCTGACAGCCTATCATCTCGGTGCAGCTGCAGAAGTCTGTAAATGATGGGAAATAACATCTGGCCCATGGCTACTGTGAGGAAATGAGAGGTCTGTGACAATATAGCTATGCCTCATTTCTCTGACGTCCTAGTGGATGCTGGGAACTCCGAAAGGACCATGGGGAATAGCGGCTCCGCAGGAGACTGGGCACAACTAAAGAAAGCTTTTAGACTACCTGGTGTGCACTGGCTCCTCCCACTATGACCCTCCTCCAAGCCTCAGTTAGATTTTTGTGCCCGGCCGAGCTGGATGCACACTAGGGGCTCTCCTGAGCCCCTAAAAAGAAAGTATATTTTAGGTTTTTTATTTTACTGTGAGACCTGCTGGCAACAGGCTCACTGCAACGAGGGACTAAGGGGAGAAGAAGCGAACCTACCTGCTTGCAGCTAGCTTGGGCTTCTTAGGCTACTGGACACCATTAGCTCCACAGGGATCGGCCGCAGGACCCGTCCTTGATGTTCGGTCCCGGAGCCGCGCCGCCATCCCCCTTACAGAGCCAGAAGCAAGAAGAGGTCCGGAAAATCGGCGGCAGAAGACTTCAGTCTTCACCAAGGTAGTGCACAGCACTGCAGCTGTGCGCCATTGCTCCTCATGCACACCACACACTCCGGTCACTGATGGGTGCAGGGCGCGGGGGGGGGGGGGGTCACCCTGAGCAGCAATAAAAACACCTTGGCTGGCTAAATAATCACAATATATAGCCCCAGAGGCTATATATGTGATAATTACCCCTGCCAAAATCCATAAAAAAGCGGGAGAAAAGTCAGCAGAAAAAGGGGCGGAGCTATCTCCCTCAGCACACTGGCGCCATTTTTACCTCACAGCTCCCCTGGAAGGAAGCTCCCTGGCTCTCCCCTGCAGTCTGCACTACAGAAGGGTAAAAAAGAGAGGGGGGCACTAAATTTAGGCGCAGTATAAAGATTATAGCAGCTATAGGGGATATAATTCAGTTAGTCACTGTATTATATAGCGCTCTGGTGTGTGCTGGCATACTCTCTCTCTGTCTCCCCAAAGGGCTTTGTGGGGTCCTGTCCTCTGTTAGAGCATTCCCTGTGTGTGTGCGGTGTGTCGGTACAGCTGTGTCGACATGTTTGATGAGGAACAATATGTGGAGGCGGAGCAGATGCCTATAAATGTGATGTCACCCCCTGCGGGGCAGACACCTGAGTGGATGGACTTATGGAAGGAATTACGTGCAAGTGTTGACTCCTTACATAAAAAATTTGATGACATGCTAAATGTGGGACAGCCGGCTTCTCAGCTCGTGCCTGCCCAGGCGTCTCAAAGGCCATCAGGGGCTCTAAAGCGCCCGCTACCTCAGATGGCAGGCACAGATGTCGACACGGATACTGATACCAGTGTCGACGATGAAGAGTCAAATTTAATGTCCACTAGGGCCATTCGTTGCATGATTGAGGCAATGAAAGAGGTATTACACATTTCTGAAGTTTTTCCCCCATCTGAAGAATTAAATGAAGTGTGTGAAGAAGCGTGGGCTTCCCCCGATAAAAAAAATTGGTAATTTCTAAAAAGTTACTAATGGTGTACCCTTTCCCGCCAGAGGATAGGTCACGTTGGGAAACACCTCCTAGGGTGGATAAAGCGCTCACACGTTTGTCAAAGAAGGTGGCACTACCGTCTCCGGATACGGCCGCCCTGAAGGAGCCTGCTGATAGGAAGCAGGAGGCTATCCTGAAGTCTGTGTATGCACACTCAGGCATTATACTTATACCAGCTATTGCTTCAGCATGGATGTGCAGCGCTGCAGCTGCGTGGTCAGATTCCCTGTCGGAAAATATTGACACCCTAGACAGGGACACTATTCTGCTAACCATAGAGCATATAAAAGACTCAGTCTTATACATGAGAGATGCACAGAGGGAGATCTGCCGGCTGGCATCAAAAATAAGTGCATTGTCCATTTCTGCTAGGAGAGGCTTATGGACTCGGCAGTGGACAGGGGATGCAGATTCGAAAAGGCACATGGAAGTTTTGCCTTATAAGGGTGAGGAGTTATTCGGGGATGGTCTCTCGGACCTAGTTTCCACAGCAACAGCTGGGAAGTCAGCATTTTTGCCCCATGTTCCCTCACAGCCTAAGAAAGTGCCGTATTATCAGGTACAGTCCTTTCGACCCCAGAAAAACAGGCGGGGAAAAGGAGGGTCCTTTTTGTCCAGAGGCAGAGGTAGGGGAAAAAGGCTGCAACAAACAGCAGGTTCCCAGGAACAAAAGTCCTCCCCCGCTTCTTCCAAGTCCGCCGCATGACGGTGGGGCTCCACAGGCGGAGCCAGGTACGGTGGGGGGCCGCCTCAAAAATTTCAGCGATCAGTGGGCTCGCTCACAGGTGGATCCCTGGATCCTTCAAATAGTATCTCGGGTACAAGCTGGAATTCGAGGCGTCTCCCCCCCCCCCCCCCCGCCGTTTCCTCAAATCTGCCTTGCCGATAACTCCCTCAGGCAGGGAGGCTGTGCTAGCGGCAATTCACAAGCTGTATTCCCAGCAGGTGATTGTCAAGGTGCCCCTACTTCAACAAGGACGGGGTTACTATTCCACACTGTTTGTGGTACTGAAACCGGACGGTTCGGTGAGACCAATTTGAAATTTGAAATCCTTGAACACATACATAAAAAAATTCAAGTTCAAGATGGAATCGCTCAGGGCGATTATTGCAAGCCTGGACGAGGGGGATTATATGGTATCTCTGGACATCAAGGATGCTTACCTGCATGTCCCCATTTACCATCCTCACCAGGAGTACCTCAGATTTGTGGTACAGGATTGCCATTACCAATTCCAGACACTGCCGTTTGGACTCTTCACGGCACCGAGGGTGTTTATCAAGGTAATGGCAGAAATGATGATACTCCTTCGAAAAAAGGGAGTTTTAATTATCCCGTACTTGGACGATCTCCTTATAAAGGTGAGGTCCAAGGAGCAGTTGTTGGTCGGGGTAGCACTATCTCGGGAAGTGCTACAACAGCATGGATGGATTCTAAACATTCCAAAGTCACAGCTGGTTCCTACCACACGCCTACTGTTCCTGGGGATGGTTCTGGACACAGAACAGAAAAAAGTGTTTCTCCCGATGGAGAAGGCCGAGGAGCTGTCATCTCTAGTCAGAGACCTCCTGAAACCAAAACAGGTGTCGGTGCATCACTGCACATGAGTCCTGGGAAAAATGGTAGCTTCCTACGAAGCAATTCCATTCGGCAGGTTTCATGCAAGAATTTTTTAGTGGGACCTCTTGGACAAGTGGTCAGGATCGCATCTTCAGATGCATCGGCTGATAACCCTGTCTCCAAGGACCAGGGTATCTCTGTTGTGGTGGCTGCAGACGGCTCATCTTCTAGAGGGCCGCAGATTTGGCATACAGGACTGGGTCCTGGTGACCATGGATGCCAGCCTTCGAGGGTGGGGGGCAGTCACACAGGGAAGAAATTTCCAAGGACTTTGGTCAAGTCAGGAGTCTACACATAAATATTCTGGAACTGAGGGCCATTTACAATGCCCTAAGTCAGGCAAGGCCCCTGCTTCAAAACCAGCCGGTTCTGATCCAATCAGACAACATCACGGCAGTCGCCCATGTAAACCGACAGGGCGGCACAAGAAGCAGGATGGCAATGGCAGAAGGCACAAGGATTCTCCGATGGGCGGAAAATCACATCTTAGCACTGTCAGCAGTGTTCATTCCGGGAGTGGACAACTGGGAAGCAGACTTCCTCAGCAGACACGACCTACACCCGGGAGAGTGGGGACTTCATCCAGAAGTCTTCCAACTGATGATAAATCATTGGGAAAGGCCACAGGTGGACATGATGGCATCTCACCTAAACAAAAAACTAGAGAGATATTGCGCAAGGTCAAGGGACCCTCAGGCGATAGCTGTGGACGCCCTAGTGACACCGTGGGTGTACCAGTCGGTTTATGTGTTCCCTCCTCTGCCTCTCATACCAAAGGTACTGAGAATAATAAGAAGGCGAGGAGTAAGAACGATACTCGTGGTTCCGGATTGGCCAAGAAGAACTTGGTACCCAGAACTTCAAGAAATTATATCAGAGGACCCATGGCCTCTACCGCTCAGACAGGATCTGCTACAGCAGGGGCCCTGTCTGTTCCAAGACATACCGCGGCTGCGTTTGACGGCATGGCGGTTGAATACCGGATCCTAAAGGAAAAGGGCATTCCGGATGAAGTAATTCCTACGCTGATAAAAGCCAGGAAAGAAGTAACCGCAAACCATTATCACCGTATTTGGCGAAAATATGTTGCATGTTGTGAGGCCAGGAAGGCCCCAATGGAGGAATTTCAGCTGGGTCGATTTCTGCACTTCCTACAGTCAGGAGTGACTATGGGCCTAAAATTGGGTTCCATTAAGGTCCAGATTTCGGCTCTGTCGATTTTCTTCCAGAAAGAACTGGCTTCACTGCCTGAAGTTCAGACATTTGTAAAGGGAGTACTGCATATTCAGCCCCCTTTTGTGCCTCCAGTGGCACCTTGGGATCTCAACGTGGTGTTGAGTTTTCTAAAATCTCATTGGTTTGAGCCACTTAAAACCGTGGATCTGAAATATCTCACGTGGAAAGTGGTCATGTTATTGGCCTTGGCTTCGGCCAGGCGTTTATCAGAATTGGCGGCTTTGTCTTGTAAAAGCCCTTATCTGATTTTCCATATGAATAGGGCAGAATTGAGGACTCGCCCCAGTTTCTCCCTAAGGTGGTATCAGCTTTTCACTTGAACCAACCTATTGTAGTGCCTGCGGCTACTAGGGACCTGGAGGATTCCAAGTTACTGGACGTGGTCAGGGCCTTGAAAATTTATGTTTCCAGGACGGCTGGAGTCAGGAAAACTGACTCGCTGTTTATCCTGTATGCACCCAACAAGCTGGGTGCTCCTGCTTCTAAGCAGTCTATTGCGCGCTGGATTTGTAGCACTATTCAGCTGGCGCATTCTGCGGTGGGATTGCCACATCCTAAATCAGTAAAAGCCCACTCCACGAGGAAAATGGGCTCATCTTGGGCGGCTGCCCGAGGGTTCTCGGCTTTGCAACTTTGCCGAGCTGCTACTTGGTCAGGGGCAAACACGTTTGCTAAATTCTACAAATTTGATACCCTGGCTGAGGAGGACCTGGAGTTCTCTCATTCGGTGCTGCAGAGTCATCCGCACTCTCCCGCCCGTTTGGGAGCTTTGGTATAATCCCCATGGTCCTTTCGGAGTTCCCAGCATCCACTAGGACGTCAGAGAAAACAAGATTTTACTCACCGGTAAATCTTTTTCTCGTAGTCCGTAGTGGATGCTGGGCGCCCATCCCAAGTGCGGATTGTCTGCAATACTTGTATATAGTTATTGCCTAACTAAAGGGTTATTGTTATGAGCCATCTGTTGAGAGGCTCAGTTATGTTTCATACTGTTAACTGGGTATAGTATCACGAGTTATATGGTGTGATTGGTGTGGCTGGTATGAGTCTTACCCGGGATTCCAAATCCTTCCTTATTGTGTCAGCTCTTCCGGGCACAGTATCCTAACTGAGGCTTGGAGGAGGGTCATAGTGGGAGGAGCCAGTGCACACCAGGTAGTCTAAAAGCTTTCTTTTAGTTGTGCCCATTCTCCTGCGGAGCCCCTATTCCCCATGGTCCTTTCGGAGTTCCCAGCATCCACTACGGACTACGAGAAAAAGATTTACCGGTGAGTAAAATCTTATTTTCTTATGTCAAATATGTACTTTTTATCCCTATACATTCAATTCATCTATTTCCTCATTCTCCATAACATGTCCATTACTGCTCACCCAATATTGTTTAAATCAACCTTAATATTGTTAATATATGCAATTGTGTTATGTAATCTGTTACCCTTTAGATAATGTATTCAAGTTAGACCTAGTTTTCTATCGTTTACTACCACCACAGTGGACACTCAAAGGGTGAGTCATATAAGGTACCATTATCCCTTTTTGTTTACTCCCTATAGTCCGACAGTGAGCTGACCAGACATGGTTGTTCTTTGGCTGATGTAATCACCTTGATTAGAATATGTATTGTATTCCAATGCTGTAAGATCCTTAGACAAAGAAGTCACACACACTCCATGTAATATGAAGCTTCTGGGGGTATAAGTAGAGCTAACCAGAGAGCTGAAAGAGATTCTATGCTCCTTGACTAAGATGTGATGTTCTGTCAGGAGTTTGTGGTGGGAATTTTCATGTGGAATTGGATTACAGAGGTGTGCTGAGCTGTTTATAGCCCATACTGTTCAATAAACCACTGTTGGTTTTTAATTTACCACTGTGCCTGAGTGATTTGGAACCCAGTATCTTCACAGCTACTATCGATGGCGGGTAACTACCTGTCTCTCTGCCTTTGATGGTAAAACTAGTTATCATCAGGTATAAACCATCAATGATTCCTGATCATCAATAGTTGATGGCCAATCCTAGACCAGACCGAGAGACCACAGCCACCACCAGATCCACAATGTGTACCTAGAAGCTTCCACATCTGGCACTTGGTCACCCACCATCAGATCTACCTTCTCCTAGAGAGCCACCTCTCCACAGCTTTCCACATCTAAGCTGGAACTCTGCAGGTTTCCTTCACCACCAGCTTGGATCTCCTTTGCATCAGTATCCTGGCCAGCCTCAGACAGGTCCATGGAATCAGCATTATGATAACTTTTGACTCTCTATTTGCTGCAGCTGCTGTATAGTTCCTGTGATTTCCTCCAGCTCATTAACCAGCTGCACCAGCTCCTCATTTCATGTAACTCTCCCAGCTGCTGTAACAGTTTTTTCTCCTGCAGGGTCCACAGGTTATCCATAGGATAACATTGGGATATGATGATGCAACAGTGGATTTGCACCAAATGGTCAAAGCTTTTGGCCTCCTAGCATGCAGTGGGCCCGTCCATATATCCCCACCTCCTGGCTCAGGCAAATCAGTTTTTTGTTTGGTGTGGCAGGAGCCAGTCCATGGTCAAGAGGGCTTCTGGTTTTTAGCAGCTATAAGCTTTCTTATTTTATTTTTAGTCTTTTTCTTGAGTGATCTTTCTAAAAAGCGTCTTACACCTACCTTAGAAAGAGTAGCTCCAACAATGCCCCGCCGAGACATGACAACGCTTACCCACATGTACAGTGCTGTTTTGGCGGGAGTCTGCATCGGATATACTAGCAAGTCCAGCAGAAGTTACCTGGCTGTGACCGGAGCATGGGGAGAAGGTAAGGCATCGGTTCTGCTTAGAGGGGGAACACGGACCCAGCCGCACAGTTTTGGAGGAGACTACCAGTCACTGATGCAGCTGCCACCTATGGTGCACCGTGCTAGGCCTTCAGGATCATAGGCTCCAGAGGTAGTATGAGGCCACCATCCCTGGGATTGATGTCAGCTGTGGGGAGTCAGACGCTCCCCTGCTCACCCCTCCCATGAACCATTTTCCGGCTTCCATCTGAGACACTGGGGTATATTTACTAAGGTCCCGATTTTGACCGAGATGCCGTTTTTTCTTCAAAGTGTCATCTCGGTAATTTACTAAACTCAAATCACGGCAGTGATGAGGGCATTCGTATTTTTTTGGAAGTCCAACAAAAAAAATACGAATGAATACACCATCGGTCAAAACACGGCTGTTTAAGTATGAATCTCGGTCATTTACTAAGAAGTGCAAAGCAAAAAAAAAAAAAACACTGCCGTGAAAAATTACAACTCGTAAAAAAAGTGCTAAAAAAACCCAGACCTGCTTTTTATATCCGTGATTGGATAGGCATGCACGGATCCATGAGATCCGTGCATGTATATCAGTGGGAAGGGGTGGGAAAGTGCTTATTTTCCCCCAAAAAATTGCGTGGGGTCCCCCTCCTAAGCATAACCAGCCTCGGGCTCTTTGAGCCGATCCTGGTTGCAGAAATATGGGGAAAAAATTGACAGGGGTTCCCCCATATTTAAGCAACCAGCATCGGGCTCTGCGCCTGGTCCTGGTTCCAAAAATACGGGGGACAAAAAGAGTAGGGGTCCCCCGTATTTTTAAAACCAGCACCAGGCTCCACAAGCTGGACAGATAATGCCACAGCCGGGGGTCACTTTTATATAGTGCCCTGCGGCCGTGGCATCAAAAATCCAACTAGCCACCCCTGGCCGGGGTACCCTGGGGGAGTGGGGACCCCTTCAATCAAGGGGTCCCCCCCCCAGCCACCCAAGGGCCAGGGGTGAAGCCCGAGGCTGTCCCCCCCCATCCAATGGGCTGCGGATGGGGGGCTGATAGCCTTTGTTGAATTTGAAAAGATATTGTTTTTAGTAGCAGTACTACAAGTCCCAGCAAGCCTCCCCCGCATGCTGGTACTTGGAGAACCACAAGTACCAGCATGCGGCGGAAAATGGGCCCGCTGGTACCTGTAGTACTATTACTAAAAAAATACCCCAAAAAACACAAGACACACACACCTTGAAAGTAAAGTTTTATTACATACATCCACACAAACATACATACATACTTACCTATATCCCCACGCAGGTCGGTCCTCTTGTCCAGTAGAATCCAAGGGGTACCTGTTGAATAAATTATACTCACCAGCTCCAGGGTCCCAGGCTCCTCGTAGCATCACTTTGTAATCCACGTACTTGAATAAAAAAATAAAACGGACACCCGAGCCACGCACTGAAAGGGGACCCATGTTTTCACATGGGTCCCTTTTCCCCGACTGCCAGAAACCCACTCTGACTTCTGTCTAAGTGGGTTTCTTCAGCCAATCAGGGAGCGCCACGTTGTAGCACTCTCCTGATCGGCTGTGTGCTCCTGTACTGAGTGACAGGCAGCACGCGGCAGTGTTACAATGTAGCGCCTATGCGCTCCATTGTAACCAATGGTGGGAACTTTCTGCTCAGCGGTGAGGTCACTTTCGGTCAACCGCAGGGCAGAAAGTTCCCACCATGTGTCTTGTGTTTTTTTGAGTATTTTTTGAATAATAGTACTACAGGTACCAGCGGGCCCGTTTTTCCGCCGCATGCTGGTACTTGTGGTTCTCCAAGTACCAGCATGCGGGGGAGGCTTGCTGGGACTTGTAGTACTGCCACTAAAAACAATATCTTTTCAAATTCAACAAAGGCTATCAGCCCCACATCCGCAGCCCATTGGATGGGGGGGACAGCCTCGGGCTTCACCCCTGGCCCTTGGGTGGCTGGGGGGGGACCCCTTGATTGAAGGGGTCCCCACTCCCCCAGGGTACCCCGGCCAGGGGTGACTAGTTGGATTTTTGATGCCACGGCCGCAGGGAACTATATAAAAGTGACCCCCGGCTGTGGCATGACGTACCAATGATTTGTACAGTGGCAGGATTACATCCTCGTCCTTGGTCTCAATGCCCCGTTTTTTGCATGCAAGCACTTGCCTTTTTTTGCTGCATTTTGACATAGTGTACTGATAAGCCTATTATCCATGAGCACCCCCAAATCTTTTTCCACCACAGTTACCCCTATAATTTCCCCATTTAGAGTGTACAATATTTGTGTGTTTTTTGTCCCAAAATGCATAATTTAGCATTTTTCTATATTGAACCTCATTCCCCATTTAGACACCCAGGCTTCAAGTTTAAATAAGTCATTTTGTAGAGACTCCACATCACTATCTGAATTACCTTACACAGCTTAGTATCATCCACAAAGATTGACACTGTGCTTTCCAGGACTATTCCTAGATCGTTGATAAATGTATTGAACAGTATCGTGCCAAGTACGGACCCTTGTGGTATTCCGCTAACTACTGGTGCCCAGCTGGAGAACATCCTGTTCACCATTTCTCGTTGTACTCTGTTATCCAGCCAATTACCTAGCCATGTACAAATAGTATATCCTAGACAGTGTTTAGTGTAAAAAAAAAAAAATTAACCCCAGCACGGATCACACAGATCCGGCCGAGATTAATTTTTAAAAAGTCGGCAGTGTTTTGTAATCACTGCCGTAAAAAATTGAAAAAAAACACGAATGACATCGACATCGGAACAAATTCAAATGCAGAATAGTAAATTAGTCGTAATCAATTCAAAAAGTTGCAAGTTTACACTTTCGATGTCATTCGTGATTGAACTTTGACCTTTTTCCGAAAATTACGAATGTTAGTAAATATACCCCTGTGTATCTAAAAGGACCCAGTCGCAGCATAGGCGGCTGTGTGACTGGTGCGGCTTTGTTCACTTGGGCATCTGTGTTCACGGGGCAAGTGTGTACACTATTAGTGTCTGGATCCACTCAGCGTTCGCTAACGTATTGATCGGTCCTGGAAGTGAGGTGAGTCTCATCGTATCCCACTCTTCTGAGCTGGGTAATACAGCACTAAGTCTCTATCTACCTTTTGAGTATGAATAGTTGGATATGTGCCTAATGCATACGAGTCTAATAATTATTACTGTTGTTTCTTTTGCTATGCGTCTGAATACGGTTAAACTCCTATATAAGGTAATAGTTACATAGTTACATAATTAGTGAGGTTGAAAAGAGGCAAAATGCCCATCGGGTTCAACCTGTATTCTGTGATCAGCTGATCATATTATAATGTACCTGCTGATGTAATGCTTAGTACCAATTGACAACAATGACTCTTACCACTCCCAGATTAATGTCACTGTGATAAATGCTATAACCCTGGATACTCTTTCCAGTTAGAAATTTGTCTAATCGGTTTTTAAATGCATTTACAGAGTCTGCCATTACTATCTTCTCCGGCAGGGAGATTCACATTTTTATTACCCTTACCATGAAGAATCCTTCCCTACGCTGTATACGGAAGCCTTTCCTCATACTCCAGTGTCTCTAACCCTTTAATCAGATTAGTAGCCCGCCTTTGAACCCTTTCTAGTTCTCCTAAATCTTTTTTATAATATGGTGCCCAGAACTGAACACAATATGCCAGATACAGACGTACCAATGATTTGTACAGTGGCAGGATTACATCCTCGTCCTTGGTCTCAATGCCCCGTTTTATGCATGCGAGCACTTTACTTGCCTTTTTTTGCTGCATTTTGACATTGTGTACTGATAAGCCTATTATCCATGAGCTCCCCCAAATCTATTTCCACCACAGTTACCCCTATTATTTCCCCATTTAGAGTGTACGCTGCTTGTGTGTTTTTTTGTCCCAAAATGCATAATTTAGCATTTTTCTATATTGAACCTAATTACCCATTTAGACGCCCAGGCTTCAAGTTTAAATAAGTCATTTTGTAGAGGCTCCACATCGCTATCTGAATTACCTTACACAGCTTAGTATCATCCACAAAGATTGACACTGTGCTTTCCAGGCCTATTCCTAGATCATTGATAAATATATTGAACAGTTGCGCGCCAAGTACGGACCCTTGTGGTATTCCACTAGCTACTGGTGCCCAGCTGGAGAACATCCTGTTCACCATTTCTCGTTGTACTCTGTTATCCAGCCAATTACCTATCCATGTACAAATAGTATATCCTAGACCAAGTTCCCCTAATTTGATGATAAGTCTCCTGTGAGGCACTGTTTCGAAGGCTTTTGCAAAATCTAAATACACCACATCCACTGCTTTACCCTGATCAAGATTCTCACTCACTTCCTCGTAGAAGCTAATTAAGTTAGTTTGACATGATCTGTCCCTTACAAACCCATGCTGACTTTTGCTAATAATCTTATTAACCTGCAGATAATCCTTTATGCTATCCCTCAAGAAACCTTCCAATATTTTGCCCACTATAGAGGTTAAGCTAACTGGTCTATAGTTACAAGGATTATTTTTAGTTTCCTTTTTTAATTATGGCACTACCTCCACTATGCACCAATCCTTAGGTACCTTGCCTGATCTGTTTGAACTGTGGATTATCAAGTATAGGGGTTTTGCTAGCTATGACCTAAGCTCCGTAATAACCCTCTGATGAAAACCATCTGGGCCTGGTGATTTATTAATCTTTATTTTGCTTAGTCTCTCAAGGACAACAAGTATTCAGCCAAGAGTCATTACCATCACTATCTTTATGCACTACTTTCTCCGACTGATCCTCCCTGGTGAATACTGAGGAAAAAAATTGTTCAGTATTTCCGCTTTTATTTTATCATCGTTTATCAAAGCTCCCAATTCATCTTTTAACGGGCCTACATTCTCATTCTTTAACCTTTTACTGTTTATGTATTTATAAAACTGTTTAGGATTGCTTTTACTCTCTATAGCGATTTGCTTTTCGTTTACAACTTTTGCTGCGATTATTACTTTATTGCATTTTTTTTGCATTCCTTGTAATGCTGGAATGACTCCTCCCCTCCATTAGATTTAAATGTTTTGAAAGCACGCCTCTTTTTAGCCATTGCTTCTTTGACCTCCTTATTAAGCCATATTGGTTTGTTTTTAGTACGCCTGCGTTTACTGTTCATAGGAATGAATTTGTGAATATTGCTATCAAGCAACCCTTTTAAAGCATCCCACATTTCCGTTGTGTCTTTACCATGAAACAAAACTTCCCAATCAATCTCGTTTAGTGCCTGTCTCAGCATATTGAAATTAGCTTTTCTAAGGTTAAATGTTTTAGTTGTTCCCTTATAGCTATGTTTCTTGAAACTGATGTCAAATGTGATCATATAGTGGTCACTGTTTCCCAAAGTCTCCCCAACTTTAGTGTTTGATATAATGTCCACATTATTGGTAATAACTAGGTCCAGAATAGTTTTACCTCTAGTTGGGTCCTCGACTAATTGAGTTAAGCGTTGATCCTTTAATGTATTTAAGAACCTGCTGCTCCTAGTTTTTACACATGAATCGTTACTCCAATTTGTATCAGGATAGTTAAAATCCCCTAACACTAGGATGTCCCCCATTCCCGCAGCTTTTTCAATTTGGTGTAAGAGTTGTTCCTCGTCATGTACACTAATATCTGGTTGCTTGTAGCACGTGCCAATGACTAGTTTCTTTGCCTCTGTGCCCCCACTTGTGATCTCACCCCATAGCGACTCCACGTTATCTCCAGCCTCCCCGAAAATACCCTCTATTAAGTTTGGTTTTAGAGATGGTGTAACAAAGAGACATACCCCTCCTCCCCTTTTTGGTAGCCCTGTCCCTCCTGAAAAGAGAATATTCCTCCAAATTCGCAACCCAGTCGTGAGAGTCGTTCCACCATGTTTCCGTAATATCTATAATATCATACTGAGACTTTGATACAAGCCATTCCAATTCCCCCATTTTACCCGATAGGCTTCTTGTGTTCACAAGCATACATCTTAGCTTAGCCTCTCCATTGCCCGTTTGTTTTAGTGGTATCTTATCTATATTTACAAGAGCCTTTCTAGACTTCCCCTTACTGACTGTTATTCTCCTCCCTCCCTTTCCACCCCATCATGCTTAATACAGCCTTCCTCACTACTATCTCTATCTGACCTATAAGACTTTGTAAACCCCCTCCCTGATGTTAGTATCCTCCCTTATGCTAAGCACATTACTTTCTATATACCGTATTGCTGAGCCATATCCGTCATTAGGTAATAAATTGGGAATATCTTGGGCAATACCTGTGTCAGTATTTCCGGTGTCAATACCCATGCAAATACCCTTGCCATCTGATCTTACGCTCCCTCCTTCTCCACCCCCAAATTGTTCACTACCCCCATCCTTACTGCTCTCACTAATTAACCCGCAGCTTCTAGCTAAACCCTCCCCCAGGCTCCTAGTTTAAAAGCTCCTCCAACCTTCTAATCCATCATGACAAAGATGCCGCCTGACTGAGAAGTCCACCCAGGGTTCCAGGAACACAAACCCCTCCTTCCTACACCAGTCTCTAAGCCACACATTTACCTCCATAAAAAACCTAAGTCTAACTTTTACTCTAAGCAGCTCAGGAGAGCTACCTAGATTGCACCCTTCTCCATGGTCCTGACGGAGTCCCCAGCATCCACTTAGGACGTCAGAGAAAATAAGAATTTACTTACCGATAATTCTATTTCTCGTAGTCCGTAGTGGATGCTGGGCGCCCATCCCAAGTGCGGATTGTCTGCAATACTTGTATATAGTTATTGTTACAAAATTCGGGTTGTTATTGTTGTGAGCCATCTTTTCAGAGGCTCCCCTGTTATCATGCTGTTAACTGGGTTCAGATCACAGGTTGTACGGTGTGACTGGTGTGGCTGGTATGAGTCTTACCCGGGATTCATAAATCCTTCCTTATTGTGTACGCTCGTCCGGGCACAGTATCCTAACTGAGGCTTGGAGGAGGGTCATAGGGGGAGGAGCCAGTGCACACCACCTGATCCTAAAGCTTTTACTTTTGTGCCCTGTCTCCTGCGGAGCCGCTATTCCCCATGGTCCTGACGGAGTCCCCAGCATCCACTACGGACTACAAGAAATAGAATTATCGGTGAGTAAATTCTTATTTTCTCTGACGTCCTAAGTGGATGCTGGGGACTCCGTCAGGACCACAGGGGGGATTAGCGGCTCCGCAGGAGACAGGGCACAAAAGTAAAAGCTTTAGGACTAGGTGGTGTGCACTGGCTCCTCCCCCTATGACCCTCCTCCGAGCCTCAGTTAGGTTTTTGTGCTTGGCCGAGAAGGGTGCAATCTAGGTAGCTCTCCTGAGCTGCTTAGAGTAAAAGTTAGACTTAGGTTTTTTATTTTCAGTGAGAAAATAAAAAACAGCAACAGGCTCACTGCATCGAGGGACTAAGGGGAGAAGAAGCGAACTCACCTGCGTGCAGAGTGGATTGGGCTTCTTGGCTACTGGACATTAGCTCCAGAGGGACGATCACAGGCCCAGCCATGGATGGGTCCCGGAGCCGCGCCGCCGGCCCCCTTACAGAGCCAGAAGAGTGAAGAGGTCCAGAAATCGGCGGCAGAAGACGTCCATGTCTTCAAGAAAGGTAGCGCACAGCACTGCAGCTGTGCGCCATTGCTCTCAGCACACTTCACACTCCGGTCACTGAGGGTGCAGGGCGCTGGGGGGGGGGCGCCCTGAGACTCAATGAAAACACTATATATGGCTAAAAATACATCACATATAGCTCCTGGGCTATATGGATGTATTTAACCCCTGCCGTTTTACCTCATAAAAAGCGGGAGAAAGGCCGCCGTGAAGGGGGCGGAGCCTATCTCCTCAGCACACAAGCGCCATTTTCCCTCACAGCTCCGCTGGAAGGACGTCTCCCTTACTCTCCCCTGCAGTCCTGCACTACAGAAACAGGGTAAAAAAGAGAGGGGGGGCACTAATTTGGCATATAAACATATATAGCAGCTATAAGGGAGAAACACTTATTTATAAGGTTGTCCCTATACATATATAGCGCTCTGGTGTGTGCTGGCAAACTCTCCCTTGTCTCCCCAAAGGACTAGTGGGGTCCTGTCCTCTATCAGAGCATTCCCTGTGTGTGTGCTGTGTGTCGGTACGCGTGTGTCGACATGTATGAGGAGGAAAATGGTGTGGAGGCGGAGCAATTGCCTGTATTAGTGATGTCACCCCCTAGGGAGTCGACACCTGACTGGATGGTCTTATTTAAGGAATTACGTGATAGTGTCAGCACTTTACAAAAAACTGTTGATGACATGAGACAGCCGGCAAATCAGTTAGTGCCTGTCCAGGCGTCTCAAACACCGTCAGGGGCTCTAAAGCGCCCATTACCTCAGTCGGTCGACACAGACACGGACACTGACTCCAGTGTCGACGGTGAAGAACCAAACGTATTTTCCAGTAGGGCCACACGTTACATGATCACGGCAATGAAGGAGGCTTTGCATATTTCTGATACTACAAGTACCACAAAAAAGGGTATTATGTGGGGTGTGAAAAAACTACCCGTAGTTTTTCTTGAATCAGATGAATTAAATGAAGTGTGTGATGATGCGTGGGTTTTCCCCGATAAAAAATTGCTAATATCTAAGAAATTATTGGCATTATACCCTTTCCCGCCAGAAGTTAGGGCGCGTTGGGAAACACCCCCCAGCTCACACGCTTATCAAAACAAGTGGCGTTACCGTCTCCAGATACGGCCGCCCTCAAGGAGCCAGCTGATAGGAAGCTGGAAAATATCCTAAAAAGTATATACACACATACTGGTGTTATACTGCGACCAGCAATCGCCTCAGCCTGGATGTGCAGCGCGGGGGTGGCTTGGTCGGATTCCCTGACTGAAAATATTGATACCCTTGACAGGGACAGTATTTTATTGACTATAGAGCATTTAAAGGATGCATTTCTATATATGCGAGATGCACAGAGGGATATTTGCACTCTGGCATCAAGAGTAAGTGCGATGTCCATTTCTGCTAGAAGATGTTTGTGGACACGACAGTGGTCAGGTGATGCAGATTCCAAACGGCACATGGAAGTATTGCCGTATAAAGGGGAGGAGTTATTTGGGGTCGGTCTATCGGACCTGGTGACCACGGCAACAGCTGGAAAATCCACTTTTTTACCCCAAGTCACCTCTCAGCAGAAAAAGACACCGTCTTTTCAGCCTCAGTCCTTTCGTCCCCATAAGGGCAAGCGGGCAAAAGGCCAGTCATATCTGCCCCGGGGTAGAGGAAAGGGAAAAAAGACTGCAGCAGGCAGCCCCTTCCCAGGAACAGAAGCCCTCCACAGCTTCTGCCAAGCCCTCAGCATGACGCTGGGGCCTTACAAGCGGACTCAGGTGCGGTGGGGGGTCGTCTCAAGAGTTTCAGCGCGCAGTGGGCTCACTCGCAAGTGGACCCCTGGATCCTACAGGTAGTTTCCCAGGGGTACAGATTGGAATTCGAGACGTCTCCCCCTCGCAGGTTCCTGAAGTCTGCTTTACCAACGTCTCCCTCCGACAGGGAGGCAGTATTGGAAGCAATTCACAAGCTGTATTCCCAGCAGGTGATAATCAAAGTACCCCTCCTTCAACAAGGGAAGGGGTATTATTCCACACTATTTGTGGTACCAAAGCCAGACGGCTCGGTGAGACCTATTCTAAATCTGAAATCTTTGAACACTTACATACAAAGGTTCAAATTCAAGATGGAGTCACTCAGAGCAGTGATAGCGAACCTGGAAGAGGGGGACTATATGGTGTCCCTGGACATCAAGGATGCTTACCTTCATGTCCCAATTTGCCCTTCTCACCAAGGGTACCTCAGGTTCGTGGTACAGAACTGTCACTATCAGTTTCAGACACTGCCGTTTGGATTGTCCACGGCACCCCGGGTCTTTACCAAGGTAATGGCCGAAATGATGATTCTTCTTCGAAGAAAAGGCGTCTTAATTATCCCTTACTTGGACGATCTCCTGATAAGGGCAAAGTCCAAGGAACAGTTGGAGGTCGGAGTAGCACTATCTCGGGTACTGCTACAACAGCATGGGTGGATTCTAAATATTCCAAAATCGCAGCTGATCCCGACGACACGTCTGCTGTTCCTAGGGATGATTCTGGACACAGTCCAGAAAAAGGTGTTTCTCCCGGAGGAGAAAGCCAGGGAGTTATCCGAGCTAGTCAGGAACCTCCTAAAACCAGGAAAAGTGTCAGTGCATCATTGCACAAGGGTCCTGGGAAAAATGGTGGCTTCCTACGAAGCGATTCCATTCGGCAGATTTCACGCAAGAACTTTTCAGTGGGATCTGCTGGACAAATGGTCCGGATCGCATCTTCAGATGCATCAGCGGATAACCCTGTCTCCAAGGACAAGGGTGTCTCTTCTGTGGTGGCTGCAGAGTGCTCATCTATTAGAGGGCCGCAGATTCGGCATTCAGGACTGGGTCCTGGTGACCACGGATGCCAGCCTGAGGGGCTGGGGAGCAGTCACACAGGGAAGAAATTTCCAGGGAGTGTGGTCAAGTCTGGAGACTTCACTTCACATAAATATACTGGAGCTAAGGGCAATTTACAATGTTCTAAGCCTAGCAAGACCTCTGCTTCAGGGTCAACCGGTGCTGATCCAGTCGGACAACATCACGGCAGTCGCCCACGTAAACAGACAGGGCGGCACAAGAAGCAGGAGGGCAATGGCAGAAGCTGCAAGGATTCTTCGCTGGGCGGAAAATCATGTGATAGCACTGTCAGCAGTGTTCATTCCGGGAGTGGACAACTGGGAAGCAGACTTCCTCAGCAGGCACGACCTCCACCCGGGAGAGTGGGGACTTCACACGGAAGTCTTCCACATGATTGTGAACCATTGGGAAAAAGGGACCCTCAGGCAATAGCTGTGGACGCTCTGGTAACACCGTGGGTGTACCAGTCAGTGTATGTGTTCGCTCCTCTTCCTCTCATACCCAAGGTACTGAGAATTATAAGACGGAGAGGAGTAAGAACTATACTCGTGGCTCCGGATTGGCCAAGGAGGACTTGGTACCCGGAACTTCAAGAGATGCTCACAGAGGACCCATGGCCTCTGCCGCTAAGAAGGGACTTGCTTCAGCAAGGACCCTGTCTGTTCCAAGACTTACCGCGGCTGCGTTTGACGGCATGGCGGTTGAACGCCAGATCCTAAGGGAAAAAGGTATTCCGGAAGAGGTCATACCTACCCTGGTCAAAGCCAGGAAGGAGGTGACCGCACAACATTGGCGGCTTTATCATACAAAAGCCCATATCTGATTTTCCATTCGGACAGGGCAGAATTGCGGACACGTCCTCAATTTCTCCCTAAGGTGGTTTCGGCTTTTCACTTGAACCAGCCTATTGTGGTGCCTGCGGCTACTAGCGACTTGGAGGACTCCAAGTTACTGGACGTTGTCAGAGCATTAAAAATATATATTTCAAGGACAGCTGGAGTCAGAAAATCTGACTCGTTGTTTATATTGTATGCACCCAACAAGATGGGTGCTCCTGCGTCTAAACAGACGATTGCTCGTTGGATTTGTAGTACAATTCAGCTTGCACATTCTGTGGCAGGCCTGCCACAGCCAAAATCTGTAAATGCCCATTCCACAAGGAAGGTGGGCTCATCTTGGGCGGCTGCCCGAGGGGTCTCGGCTTTACAACTTTGCCGAGCTGCTACTTGGTCAGGGGCAAACACGTTTGCAAAATTCTACAAATTTGATACCCTGGCTGAGGAGGACCTGGAGTTCTCTCATTCGGTGCTGCGGAGTCATCCGCACTCTCCCGCCCGTTTGGGAGCTTTGGTATAATCCCCATGGTCCTGACGGAGTCCCCAGCATCCACTTAGGACGTCAGAGAAAATAAGAATTTACTTACCGATAATTCTATTTCTCGTAGTCCGTAGTGAATGCTGGGCGCCCATCCCAAGTGCGGATTGTCTGCAATACTTGTACATAGTTATTGTTACAAAAATCGGGTTATTATTGTTGTGAGCCATCTTTTCAGAGGCTCCTCTGTTATCATGCTGTTAACTGGGTTCAGATCACAAGTTGTACAGTGTGATTGGTGTGGCTGGTATGAGTCTTACCCGGGATTCAAAATCCTTCCTTATTGTGTACGCTCGTCCGGGCACAGTATCCTAACTGAGGCTTGGAGGAGGGTCATAGGGGGAGGAGCCAGTGCACACCACCTAGTCCTAAAGCTTTTACTTTTGTGCCCTGTCTCCTGCGGAGCCGCTAATCATGCTGTTAACTGGGTTTAGATCACAAGTTATACGGTGTGATTGGTGTGGCTGGTATGAGTCTTACCCGGGATTCAAAATCCTACCTTATTGTGTACGCTCGTCCGGGCACAGTATCCTAACTGAGACTTAAAAAACTAACAGAACACTAAAGTTGGGTAGATCTTGGGAAACAGTGACCACTATATAATAACGTTCGACATCAGTTTCAAGAAACATAGCTATAAGGGAACAACTAAACATTTAACTTTAGAAAAGCTAATTTCAATATGCTGAGACAGGCACTAAACGAGATTGATTGGGAAGTTTTGTTTCATGGTAAAGACACAACGGAAATGTGGAATGCTTTAAAAGGGTTGCTTGATAGCAATATTTGCAAATTCATTCCCATGAGCAGTAAATGCAGGAGTACTAAAAACAAACCAATGTGGCTTAATAAGGATGTCAAAGAAGCAATGGTTAAAAGAGGCGTGCTTTAAAAACATTTAAATCTAATGGAGGGGAGGAGTCATTCCAGCATTACAAGGAATGCAACAAAAAATGCAAAAAATAATCGCAGCAAAAATTGTAAATGAAAAGCAAATCTCTATAGAGTAAAAGCAATCCCAAAAAAGTATTATAAATACATAAACACTAAAATGTTAAAGGAGAACGTAGGCCCATTAAAAGAAGAATTGGGAGCTTTAATAAACGATGATAAAATAAAAGTGGAAATACTGAACTATTTTTTTCCTCGGTATTCACCAGGGAGGATCAGTCGGAGAAAGTAGTGCATAAAGATAGTAAAGGTAATGACTCTTGCCTGGATACTTGTTGTCCTTGAGAGACTAAGCAAAATAAAGATTAATAAATCACCAGGCCCAGATGGTTTTCATCCGAGGGTTATTACGGAGCTTAGGTCATAGCTAGCAAAACCCCTATACTTGATTTTCCCCAGTTCAATTAGATCAGGCAAGGTACCTAAGGATTGGCGCATAGTGGAGGTTAATAAGATTAATAGCAAAAGTCAGCATGGGTTTGTAAGGGTCAGATTATGTCAAACTAATTTAATTAGCTTCTATGAGGAAGTGAGCGAGAATCTTGATCAGGGAAAAGCAGTGGATGTGGTTTATTTAGATTTTGAAAAACCCTTTGATACAGTGCCTCACAGGAGACTGATCATCAAATTAAGGGAACTTGGTCTAGGATATACTATTTGTACATGGATAGGTAATTGGCTGGATAACAGAGTACAATGAGTAGTGGTCAACGGGATGTTCTCCAGCTGGGCACCAGTAGTCAGCGGAATACCACAAGGGTCCGTTCTTGACCCACTGCTGTTCACTATATTTATCAATGATCTAGGAATAGTCCTGGAAAGCACAGTGTCAATCTTTGTGGATGATACTAAGCTGTGTAAGGTAATTAATTCAGATAGCGATGTGGAGTCTCTACAGAATTACTTATTTACACTTGAAGCCTGGGCGTCTAAATGGGGAATGAGGTTCAATATAGAAAAATGCACAATTATGCATTTTGGGACAAAAACACACAAACATCGTACACTCTAAATGGGGAAATTATAGGGGTAACTGGTGGAAAAAGATTTGGGGGTGCTCATGGATAATAGGCTTACAGTACACAATGTCAAAATGCTGTAAAAAGGCAAGTAAAGTGCTCGCATGCATAAAACGGGGCATTGAGACAAGGGATGAGGATATAATCCTGCCACTGTACAAATCATTGGTGTGTCCGCACCTGGAATATTGTGTTCAGTTCTGGGCACCATATTATAAAACAGATATAGGAGAACTAGAAAGGGTTCAAAGGCGGGCTACTAAATTGATTAACGGGCTAGAGACACTGGAGTACAAGGAAAGGCTTGCTAAATTATATATGTATACACTAGAAAAGCGGAGACTTAGAGGAGACATTATTAATATCTTCAAATATGTAAAGGGTCAGCACAAGGAGCTAGCAGCGGATTTGTGTATTAAAAGAACTCTGCATAGGACACGTGGGCACTCGCTGAGGCTACAGGAGAGAAAATTCCATACACAACGTAGGAAAGGTTTCTTCACGTTAAGGACAATAATAATTTGGAACTCCCGCCAGAGCAGATAGTAATGGCAGACTCTGTAAATGTATTTAAAAACCAATTAGACAAATTTCTAACTGGAAAGGGAATCCAGGGTTATAGCATTTAACACAGTGACATTAATCTGGGAGTGGTAAGAGTCATTGTTGTCAATTGGTACTAAACCATTACATCAGCAGGTACATTATAATATGATCAGCTGATCACAGAATACAGGTTGAACCCGCTGGGCATTTTGCCTCTTTTCAACCTCACTAATTATGTAACTATGGGACTATTACCTTATATAGGAGTTTAACTGCATTCAGACGCATAGCAAAAGAAACAACAGTAATAATTATTAGACTCGTATGCATCCGGCACATATCCAACTATTCATACTCAAAAGGTAGAGACTTAGGCCCTCATTCCGAGTTGTTCGCTCGGTGAAAATCTTCGCATTGCAGCGATTTTTCGCTTAGTGCGCATGCGCAATGTTCGCACTGCGACTGCGCCAAGTAAATTTGCTATGCGGTTAGGTATTTTACTCACGGCTTTTTCTTCGTTCTGATGATCGTAATGTGATTGACAGGAAATGGGTGTTACTGGGCGGAAACTGGGCGTTTTATGGGTGTGTGCTGAAAAAGGCTACCGTTTCCGGAAAAAATGCGGGAGTGGCTGGAGAAACGGGGGAGTGTCTGGGCGAACGCTGGGTGTGTTTGTGACGTCAAACCAGGAACGACAAGCACTGAACTGATCGCAGATGCCGAGTAAGTCTGAAGCTACTCTGAAACTGCTAAGTGTGTAATCGCAATTTTGAGAATCTTTCTTTCGCAATTTTAAGAAGCTAAGATTCACTCCCAGTAGGCGGCGGCTTAGCGTGAGTAAATCTGCTAAAAGCAGCTTGCGAGCGAACAACTCGGAATGAGGGCCTTAGTGCTGTATTACCCGGCTCAGTAGAGTGGGATACAGGGAGACTCACCTCACTTCCAGGACCGATCAATATGTTAGTGAACGCTGAGCGGATCCAGACACTAATAGTGTAAACACTCGCCCCGTGACCTACAGTGAACACAGACGTCCAAGTGAACACTGATGCACCAGTCACACAGCTGCCTATGCTGCGACTGGGTCTTTTTAGATACACAGCGTCTCAGACGGACGCGGGAAAACGGTTTATGGCGGGAGACTAGGAGGAAACTAGTCATGAACCGGGGGGATGGGGTGACCAGGGGAGCATCTGACTCCCCACTGGTGACATCAATCCCAGGGATCGTGGCCTCATACTACCTCTGGAGCCTATGATCCCTAAGGCCTACCGCTGGTGCACCCTAGGTGGCAGCCACGTCAATAACTGGTAGTCTCCTCCAAAACAGTGCGGCTGTGTCCGTGTTCCCCTCTAAGCAGAACCGATACCTTACCTTCTCCCCGTGCTCCAGCCACAGCCTGGTAACTTCTGCTGGACTTGCTAGTGTATCTAACACAGACGCCCGCCAATACCGCACTGTACTCATGGGTAAACGTCACGACTCGGCGGGGAGTTGTTGGAGCGACACTTTCTAATATATGTATAAGACGCTTTTTAGAAAGATCACTCAGGAAAATAGACTATAAAAAAAAATATTAAGCTTATGGCTGCTGAAAACCAGCAGCACTCTTGACCATGGTCTGGCTCCTGCTACACCAAACAAAAAACTGATTTGCCCGAGCCAGGAGGCAGGGGTATATGGACGGGCCCGCTGCATGCTGGAAGGCCAAAAGCTTTGATCCTTTGGTTCAAATCCGCTGTTGCGTCATCATATCCCAATGTTGTTATCCTGTGGATAACCTGTGGACCCTGCAGGAGAAAAAACTGTTGCAGCAGCTGGGAGAGAGTTACATGAAATGAGGAGCTGGTGCAGCTGGTTAATGAGCTGGAGGAAATCACAGACACTATACAGCAACTGCAGCAAATAAAGAGTCAAAAGTTATCATAATGCTGCTTCCATGGACCTGTGTGAGGCTGGCCGGGATGCTGATGCAAAGGAGATCCAAGCTGGCGTTGAAGGAAACCTGCAGAGTTCCAGCTTAGATGTGGAAAGCTTTGGAGAGGTGGCTCTCTAGGAGAAGGTAGATCTGCTGCCAGGTGACAAAGTGCCAGGTGTGGCAGCTTCTAGGCACACATTGTGGATCTGGTGGTGGCTGTGGTCTCTCAGGGTCTGGTCTAGGATTGGCCATCAACCATTGATGATCAGGAATCATTGATGGTCTATACCTGATAACTAGTTTTACCATCAAAGGCAGAGAGCCAGGTAGTTACCCGCCATCGATAGTAGCTGTGAAGATACTGGGTTCCAAATCACTCAGGCACAGTGGTAGATGAAAAACCAACAGCGGTTTATTGAACAGAATGGGCTCTAACCAGCTCAGCACACCTACGTAATCCAATTCCACACGACAATTCCCACCACAAACTCCTGACAGAACATTTCTTCTTAGTCAAGGAGCATAGAATCTTTCTTTCAGCTCTCCGGTTAGCTCTACTTATACCCCCAGAAGCTTCATATTACATGGGGTGTGTGTGACTTCTTTGTCTAAGGATTTTACAGCATTGGAATACAATACATATTCTAATCAAGGTGATTACAATGAACCAGAGAGCCACCATGTCTGGACAGCTCACTGTTGGACAATAGGGAGTAAACAAAAAGAGGGACAATGGTACCTTTTATGACTCACCCTTTGAGTGTCCACTGTATTGTTAGTAAACAATAGAAAACTAGGTCTAACCTGAATATATTATCTAAAGTGTAACAGATAACATAACACAATTGCATATATCAACAATATTAAGGTTGATTTAAACACAATATTGGGTGAGCAGTAATGGACATGTTATGGAAAATGAGCAAACAAATGAATGTATAGGGATATGGGGATAAAAAGTACATATCTGACATGGGAAATGAGGCATAGCTATATTAATTGGCACAGACCTCTAATTTCCTCACATTCCTCTCCCACTTTTTAGACCCAATGTCCCGGCAAGTTGTAGGTACAGTCCTCACTGTTCAAGCGAGTCTGTTGGGACAATCCAGTAAGTCTTTCCTTGGGTTTGGTGAGACAGTAATCAGCAGCACAGTTCCTAAGTTCTCAAGTGGGGTCTCAAGTTTGTTGGATCCCCAAGTCAACAGCTCCTGTATCCACTGTGCCCTCATGTATTGAATGGAACTTTCTCGGTCCGTACAGTGTCAATGTTCTGCTGAAAGCTGCTTAAAGTACCATTAGCAACCAACATTGCAGAATGGGTGGGAGACTGCACCGGCTTGTCCGACTGGACTTCCAGTCCTGAGCCACCAGTTTTGGTCAATCATTCTTTAATCTGTGGAAAGTCGCCGTCCTCTACACCAGTAACTATCCCTCTTTCGCCTATACCAGCTAGGTGCTGTCATTCTAGCAATAGAGGTGTTGGTGGCAGTCTGTCTCTTCTGCCACCATCTTCCTGCCATCCCTCCATTACCAGCTGAGTCAACCACCCCAGCCTGCTCCCTTCTCTATGACTGCAATCTGCAGGGATACTGTGGTCTATTCCTACTAGTTGGCCTCTTTGACAGGACTGGCAAGCAGTCATTTACTTTTCTCTCCCTCTGCTGTCTACCAATCTCCTGTAGTTTTCCAGCTTCTACATAGTCATGTCCTTTCTTCTACTGACAGGCTACACACACACAGTTATGTAGAGTTTTGCATCCCTGCCAGGTAGGTCAGGTTCAGTAGTACTCATTGCCAAAAGTGCAGGGGCTTTATTGGCCGATTCATCCAGAACACCCAGTGATGTGTGAAGTGTTGGAGGTTCCTGCTTCAGTAGCGCAGGCTGAGTGACAGCTCCCACAAAGTAACTAGCCAACCCTTGGCCTAAATCGGTACCTAAAATCACACAGGTTGGTAATCCCTCCAGCAAGGCCACATTTACCCCCACCCAACCCTGGCCCCAATCCAACTTAACTCGATCCATGGGTATAACCATCATCTGGCCTCCTGCCATCAAAATTTTGATTTTGCATTTTTTTAGCCATTGATCTGGTGGAACTAAAATGGATCGAACCAGGGTAATAGATGTGCCTGAGTCCCGGAGGCCCTGCAGGTTCTGGCCATTAACTCTGATGGGCTGTAGGTGACCCTCCATATTTGCTGGGGTAGCTTTCCCGAGTACAACCACCACCTCTACCTGATAAATTACTTCCTCCACATCTGGTGCATCGGGATAGTAGTACCTCTCCCCACCCTCAATAGATGTCTCCTGACACACTGCCACTTGGGGCATGGTTGGTCTTGCTCCTAACAATGGCCTTCTTCATTGTGGGCAATCTCTCTGTATGTGCCTTGGCTGTTGGCAAATGTAACACCTTCTAGAGTCAGCCTTGGACTGCGATGTCTGGGCGCACTAGGGTGTGTGGCTGGGGTACGGGGTGACATTGGGCATGATGTAGCCAGCGATGTATCTCGATCAGGTGTGGGCATTCGGACAGGCACCCATGCTCCTCTACTAGTTCCCCTCCATCTGGGAAGGTAAGTCAGAAATTAATCCTCCAGTGCTGCCGCTGCTTCTTGGTCTATGGGGTTTCTGTCCACCAACCAATCTCGCACTTCTGGAGCCATTTTGTTCATTAGTTGCTCCAATTTGAAGAGATTTTTAATGTCTTTTGCAGTTGTGGCTTGCTTCCCCTCTAGCCATGGATCACAGTTCCTTCGCAATAAACTACTAAATTCCGTTTACGAAGAATCTCCACTTTTTGCCATGGTCGGAACCTAGTACAGTAGGATTTGGGGGTAACTGCATACCAAGCCAACAACACTCCGAATCACCCGTCTCTTCCTTGCTCTGGGCTCAGGGCATGGCATGCTTCCAGAGCTTGACCCATCAAACTAGGCACTAAATATTTTGACCACTCCCTCCCAGGTATATCATGCATATTCATTGTGGACTCAAATACCTGAAGGTGCGTCAATATCCATGGCTGATTCCACAAAGCGCGGTACATCGTTGTAGCCCAGTCGCTGCATCTGTCTTTCTTCCGACCCTGGTGCTGATGTCATCGGTGGTACTATGACAGGTCTCCCCAGCACCTCTCCCAATACTGCAGTCCTCTCATGTGGATGTTGAGCCAAATATTCAGCTGTTCTGTGTTGCTGATGGTTATGTCAGCTGCAGGGGTGGCCATTGTCCTGGTTCCATTACTAGTCCCCTCCACTGGTCCTAGACCATATCCTCCTCTTCCTTCTCTCCAGCAGGGTGTTCCAAGTCCCATTGCACCAATATTTCAATTAGGGACCCCTTGGTATCCACTGCATTGATTACAATATTTCTTGCATAAGACAGTTCTTGCAGAACTCCCTTCTTGCTGTGTTTGTAGGCTTGTGCTGCTGCCTCCATTCTGCTGTAATATCTTGCTTCCGTGCTTGTAACCTGAGTGATGCCACCGCTGCCACCAAATGTGAAGATACTGGGTTCCAAATCAATCAGGCACAGTGGTAGATGAAAAACCAACAGTGGTTTATTGAACAGAATGTGTTATAAACAGCTCAGCACACCTCTGTAATCCAATTCCACATGACAATTCCCACCACAAACTCCTGACAGAACATCACTTCTTAGTCAAGGAGCATAGAATCTCTTTCAGCTCTCTGGTTAGCTCTACTTGTATCCCCCAGAAGCTTCATATTACATGGGGTGTGTGTGACTTCTTTGTCTAAGGATCTTACAGCATTGGAATACAATACATATTCTAATCAAGGTGAGTACATCAGCCAGAGAGACACCATGTCTGGTCAGCTCACTGTTGGACAATAGGGAGTAAACAAAAAGGGGCAATGGTATCTTTTATGACTCACCCTTTGAGTGTCCACTGTGGTGTTAGTAAACAATAGAAAACTAGGTCTAACATGAATACATTATCTAAAGGGTAACATAACATAACACAATTGCATATATTATCAATATTAAGGTTGATTTAAACACAATGGCCCTCATTCCGAGTTGATCGGTCGCAATGCGAATTTAGCAGAGTTACACACGCTAAGCCTACGCCTACTGGGAGTGTATCTTAGCTTCTTAAAATTGCGACCGATGTATTCGCAATATTGCGATCACAAACTACTTAGCAGTTTTAGAGTAGCTCCACACTTACTCTGCCTGTGCGATCAGTTCAGTGCTTGTCGTTCCTGGTTTGACGTCACAAACACACCCAGCGTTCGCCCAACCACTCCCCCGTTTCTCCGGCCACTCCTGCGTTTTTTCCGGAAACGGTAGCGTTTTCAGCCACACGCCCATAAAACGCCGTGTTTCCGCCCAGTAACACCCATTTCCTGTCAATCACATTACGATCGCCGGAGCGATGAAAAAGCCGTGAGTAAAAATACTATCTTCATAGCAAAGTTACTTGGCGCAGTCGCAGTGCGAAAATTGCGCATGCGCATTAAGCGGAATTTCACTGCGATGCGATGAAAAATACCGAGCGAACAACTCGGAATGAGGGCCAATATTGGGTGAGCAGTAATGGACATGTTATGGAGAATGAGGAAACAGATGAATTGAATGTATAGGGATATGGGTATAAAAAGTACATATCTGACATAAGAAATGAGGCATAGCTATATTGTCACAGACCTCATTTCCTCACAGTAACCATGGGCCAGATGTTATTTCCCAGCATTTACAGACTTCTGCCGCTGCACCGAGATGCTAGGCTGTCAGCCAGTAGCCCTGCACCGCTCCGGCTCTTACAAATAGTGTGCTGTTCCGGCTGGAAATGGGATGTCCCATCCACCTAACTGACATGACAGGCTCAGCTGTCAGTCATGCAGCCCCACTGCGCCCACTCTCTCCATACTCATACATACATGTCTTTGTGGGAGTGTCTCATCCTGGTTGTCAGTGAGACAGTGTCTCTGGCACAGCTGTGTAATCATGATGTGAGTGTGTGTGCGCTGAATAGTGAGTACTGCTAGCAGCAAGCCTCACCGCTTAACTGCAGTGAAGCAGTGTGGTGGGGGTGGAGGGGAGAAGGGGGTTGCTACACCAATGAGTCAAGGAATGGAGTAGTTGGATGGGACTCACACAGCAGGTGGTGAAAAGCTTAAAAAGGAGGAGTGGTTGGAAGGGGAAGGACAGGTAGGTTCAGAAGGGATTAGTGAGGGTAAGGACTCTCAAGGGAAATTAGAGTGGGATCCCACAGGTACCAAACTGGGTAAAGAGCAGCTTTTAGGAAGGAAATAGGTGAGACAGACCATGTGGTTGACCCTTTCTTTTCCTCATGCGGGGTGGCTTTTTGGACTCTCCAGGTCCTGGGGAGTCTGTGGATTCTTCTTGCACACTACCTGGTGGTTCTGTGGACATCTCTGGCCACAAACCTCCCAGATGCCAGGCCTCCAGATAAACATGAAATGGTCATGGAGGTGGTCCTGGGCTCTGTGAAGGAGGAGGTGGAACAAGCAAAGGAAAGTTGTGTCCTTTCTGAAGGGGCAATGGTGGACATTGTGAATGTTGAAGGGAAGGTTTTTGTGGTCAAAGAGGGAGTTATGCTATATATATACAAGAAGCATGGGTCCTCAGCCTATATGATGTGCCACCATTAATGTGGCTTCTGCCTTGTGCGACCAAGCTTGATTTATGGGCTTTGTCATTTTTTTAAGCAGGATAAATGCTGATTTTTTTATTTCTGCAGTAGACTAGAATAAGCCCAGACATTCCCACTTCCATTATACCACCGGAATGTGACGGACAGTGACCGTCGTGCCATCACTTACCTGTATGCTTACACGGAACAGAATTATGGAAAACTTACAAAGGTTTCTTTACATCTTCTGGGGTCCACTCTGAGATTAGACATTATGGTGTAATTAGATGGAAATATAAAACAGAATTTTAAAAAAAAAGCTATACAGCAATAATTAGATGCAAACAAAAGCTTTTATTATGAAATACAGGGGAGTATCCGCACCATATATATGGGACATACAACAAACCACCGCAGATGGAAGCCGGGTGACTCTAATGCACATGGTAATGTATATATGGATAGGATCTTGTATCCAAAAACACTCGACACTCCTTATCAAAATAAGTGTCTGCAACAAGTTAGGCAAACTAGAAGTGAAAACACATTACAATGGCCGCCATATTAGAATTTGACAGCAGATAAGAAACACTTGGCCCATCTAGTCTGCCTCCCCCTTTTTTTTACATTATTTTTTTCCCTAACCTTGCTTAACCCTTATTTCTTTGTAAGGATATCCTTATGTCTATCCCATGCATGTTTAAATTGCTCCACTGTCTTAGCCTCTAGCACCTCTGATGGGAAGCTATTCCACTTATCCACTACCCTTTCTGTGAAAGGGTAGTATTGTCATGCAGCAATACAGATTGTAGAAACTGGCATTACACATTCACATTTACACAAAGCACAAGATACAAAATAAGCAGCGAAAAAAAGACCTAAGCATTTGGGATGTATTATTTAGGAAGTAAAATAGGAGGTACATTAATGAAAAGCGTGAGTAACAGTCATCAGTCTGCTTGTGAAGGTCTCTAGAGTGGAGGCCTCTTGGACTGTGCAAGGCAGTGAGTTCCATGGTCAGGGCTGCAAAGCTAAAAGTTCAACCCTTACATGAATGACAGGAGATTCTTGGTACTGCTGGTAACAGTCCATCTGTAGAAGCAAGCAAGCAGGGCAGTAAGGAGGCAGAAGCTGCTTCTAGTACCTTGGACCATGTAATGTTGGGCTGGGAAGGTCAGTTAGCCAATTATGAAATAGATTTGTCATCTTACAGGCAGCCGGTGAAGGGAGTAGAGAATGGGTGTTATGTGGCAGGAATGAGCTGGTTAGGTAACAGCTTGGCTGCTGCATTCTGTACTAGCTGCAAGCTCTGTAATTCTTTTGCTGGGTGACCCAGGTAGATGGTATTGCAGTAGTCTATGAACTTCTGAGGGAATCAAGTGCTTGATTCTGGCTATGGTCCACAGATGGAAGAATGAGGATTTGTATGTGGCGGATACCTGATGTCTGTGTCAGCCACATACCAGGACAACACAAAGATTCAGCACATGTTCAGTATTTTGCAATTCTGAACACCAAAGCATAAATCCAGATGGTTGGTAAAGCTGTAGTCTTGTCCTTTGTTGGGGAGCTTCTATTATGTTTCACAAAGACTGAATCACAGCCAACTGGCATCATCCACCCCTGGCGCTCAGCTAGACAACCATTTAGGATTGGTATTAGGTTCTCAGTACATGGAGCAAAAAGCAGGTCATCTGCATAGCAGTGGTAGACCATGCTATGATGTCTGATTATATCACCCAGTGGTAGCATGTATATTGCATAAAGCATAGGAGATAAGGTTGACCCTTGAGGAACATTGCATGATAGTGATAATTATACTCCAGAAGATGTAAATGGTTCCGTACTTGGGTAATGTCTAATATGTTCAACAAGAGCAGATTTCTCTCACAGCATGAAAATGGCTTCTCACCTGTGTGACTTCTCTGATGTGTAACAAGATGTGATGTCGATGAAAAACATTTCCCACACTCAGAACAGGAAAATGGCTTCTCACCTGTGTGACTCCTCTGATGTCTAACAAGATGTGATGTCGATGAAAAACATTTCCCACACTCAGAACAGGAAAATGGCTTCTCACCTGTGTGACTTCTCTGATGAGCAACAAGATCTGATTTCCTTGGAAAACATTTCCTACACTCAGAACAGGAATACGGCTTCTCACCTGTGTGACTTCTCTGATGTGTAACAAGATATGATTTGTATGTAAAACATTTCCCACACTCAGAACATATCAGTGGCCTCTCACCTGCCTTAGCTGGATGATGGGTAATAAGCTTTGTGTTCTGTGTAAAAGATTTGGCATCTACAGAACAGGGAAACACTGTATCTACTTTCAGAGCTGTAACAGATGCACCAATATCAGAGTGATCAGGAGAACATTTCCCAGGATCAGAGGGATCAGCTGATAGAGCTGGATGTATAATTGGGGTAATGGGGTTATCTCCTGGAGAATCCTGTCTACTGTCATCTGTTATTTCACAATCCGGGGATAACATTAGATGTCCTTCTGAGATATTCCTGCTTGTGTGTCCATCTGCTGGAAATAAAATACATTATGGAAATATAAAATGAGTAGACAAGACCCAGGGTGTTACAGGATACAATATATAATTCTATAACTGACATGTTTTACCTGTAATCATTGCTTTTATGTTTATTAAAAAAACAAAAAAAAAGCTAGGATGCTTAGACTGGAGCTTGATCAACACTGAACGCTCATGTGGGATTACTAGAGAAGACATGGACACTCATGTGGGATTACTAGAGGCGACTTGGACGCTCATGTGGGATTACTAGAGGTGACATGGATGCTCATGTGGGATTACTAGAGGTGACATGGGCACTCATGTGGGATTACTAGAGGCGACTTGGATGCTCATGTGGGATTACTAGAGGTGACATGGATGCTCATGTGCGATTACTAGAGGCGACTTGGACGCTAATGTGGGATTACTAGAGGTGACATGGATGCTCATGTGGGATTACTAGAGGTGACATGGGCACTCGTGGGATTACTAGAGGCGACTTGGATGCTGATGTGGGATTACTAGAGGCGACATGGGCGCTCATGTGGGATTACTAGAGGTGACATGGACGCTCATGTGGGATTACTAGAGGTGACATGGATGCTCATGTGGGATTAATAGAGGTGACATGGACGCTCGTGTGGGATTACTAGAGGTGACATGGACGTTCATGTGCGATTACTAGATGTGACATGGAAGCTCATGTGGGATTACTAGAGGTGACATGGACGCTCATGTGGGATTACTAGAGGTGACATGGACGCTCATGTGGGATTACTAGAGGTGACATGGACGCTCGTGTGGGATTACTAGAGGTGACACGGACGCTCATGTGGGATTACTGGAGGAGACATGGACGCTCATGTGGGATTACTGGAGGAGACATGGACGCTCGTGTGGGATTACTAGAGGTGATACTGATGCTCCCTCTATGCCCCTCCTCCAGACCTCAGTTATAGGAACTGTGCCCAGGGAGACGGACATTTCGAGGAAAGGATTTATGATTTATTTTTAAGGTGAGATACATACCAGCTCACACCACAACCATGCCGTACAACGTGGCATTCCATAGAACACAAGCCAACAGCACCAACAATGTCAGCAACAGGCTGAACATAACTAGAACACAACTAGATGTGTGTAACCAGAACAAACAAACCAGATAACTTCCCAAAAAACTAAGTGTATATACAGGCAGGCACCTAACATCAGTAGTGCCCTGGTAAGGGCCGCAATACCCTCAGTGAAATCTCTTCCTACTATTAAATCAAAAGGGTTTTTCCGCTGCGGCACGTGCATGGGATGCCGAACCATAAGGGGTGACGGCAGCAGCAAGATTAGCGTACTGGCAATAAATGAAAAAAAGATCACCGTGAGGGAATTCATTACTTGTAACACCAAGAATGTGGTGTATGCTGTAGAATGCACGTGCGGCCTCTTTTACATAGGGAGGACCTCGAGATCCTTGAAGGTCCGGATAAGCGAACATGTAAGAAATATTAGGAACGGGCTGACAATACACGCCCTATCCGACCATTTTCACTTAATTCATAATAAGTGTCCATCTGCGATTAAAAGGTTTATAGGAATCCAATGGATAAAAGGACATTAGAGACAGAGGGATCCGTCTACCCAACTAGCAAAAAAAAGGCTATATCCATTTGACTGACCCTGGGAGATCTCGGACTGTGTACCGGATGAAAGGTGAAAGAAGTGCCGTGGTTGCCGTGGATAAAGATTTCAACCTACAACATGCTCATTCTGCACCGATTTCCGGTAACTATCTAGATTGGACTCCCGGGGTGAACAGACCATCTGTGGTTTAACACACTGCCATTGTGTTAATTACTGCCATTATACACATTGCATTTTGTGTTATATCAGTAATTGCTGTTATCTGCCACCATATACATTTGCACTTTATGCTGTCTTTTTATCTATTGTGATTGTGAATAAATTCGTTTTAGTGTGCTTCACTATATGCACTTTCCATTTCTTTCCTTTGGATACCTGTTCCAAATTCATGGGAATGAATAATTAAGTACAGTGGGCGTTTGACTACAAAATCTCCCAATTGTAATGCGCTTGGTTGTATGTATTGGTACCATTTTTGTTTTTGCATGTATCCTATCTGTTAGGGTGGAGGTTGTTTCAGGGAGTCAGCTCTGAGTTATCACTACACGTTACTGAGCTGCTAGAACTAGTGCGCACCCAGGAGAGGATCTACACCTCAATTTCTTTCATTGTATTAAAGTCCTATTTTCTCTTTCGTCCTAGAGGATGCTGGGGTCATCAATACAACCATGGGGTTATACCAAAGCTCTAGAATGGGCGGGAGAGTGCGGATGACTCTGCAGCACCGATTGACCAAATTTTAGGTCATCATCGGCCAAGGTATCAAACTTGTAAAACTTAGCAAAAGTGTTTGACCCTGACCAAGTAGCAGCTCGGCAAAGCTGTAATGCTGAGACCCCTCGGACAGCCGCCCAAGAAGAGCCCACCTTCCTAGTGGAATGGGCCTTTACAGATTTTGGCAACGGCAATCTAGCCGTTGAATGAGCCTGCTGAATCGTATGACAGTTCCAGTGGGCAATGGTCTGCTTGGAAGCAGGACACCCAATCCTGTTGGGAGCATACAGGACAAACAGAGCCTCTGTTTTCCTAATCTGAACCGTTCTGGCGACATAGATTTTTAAAGCTCTGACCACATCCAGAGACTTTGACTCAGCTAAAGTGTCAGTAGCCACTGGCACCACAACAGGTTGGTTTATATGAAAAGAGGAAACCACCTTCGGCAGAAACTGTTGACGAGTTCTCAACTCTGCTCTATCTTCATGGAAGATCAAATAAGGGCTCTTGTGAGACAAGGCCGCCAATTCAGACACCCGCCGTGTGGATGCCAAGGCCAATAAAATGACCACTTTCCAAGTGAGGAATTTCAAATCCACCTTTTGTACAGTTTCAATGAGATTGAAGGAACTGTAACACCACGTTAAGGTCCCAAGGTGCCACAGGAGGCACAAAAGGAGGTTGGATGTGTAACACCCCCTTTACAAACGTTTGCACCTCAGGAAGTGAGGTCAATTTTTTCTGAAAGAAAACGGACAATGCAGAAATCTGTACTTTAATGGATCCTAATTTAAGGCCCGCATCCACTCCAGCTTGTAAAAAGTGGAGAAAACGTCCAAGTTAAAATTTTTCCGCATAAGCCATCTTGGACTCGCACCAGGAAATATATTTCCTCCAAATGCGGTGATAGTGTTTTGACGTAACACCCTTTCTAGCCTGAATAAGAGTGGGAATTACTTCACTGGGAATACCCTTCTGGGCTAGAATCTGGCGTTCAACCGCCATGCCGTCAAACGTAGCCGCGGTAAATCTTGATGTTGACATGGCCCCTGCTGTAACAAGTCCTCTCGTAGAGGAAGCGGCCAGGGATTTCCTATGCGTAAATCCTGAAGATCAGGATACCAAGCCCTCCTTGGCCAATCTGGAACAATGAGGATCGTCTGAACCTTTCTTCTTCTTATAATTTTTAACACTCTCGGAATACCGACTGAAACACCCACGGTGTCACCAGAGCGTCCACCGCTATGGCTTGAGGGTCCCTTGACCTGGCGCAATCATTTTGGAGTTTATTGTTGAGACGAGACGCCATCATGTCTACTTGGGGAGTACCCCAGCGACTTGTCACTTCTGTGAAGACTTCTGGATGAAGTCTCCACACTCCTGGATGGAGATCGTGTCTGCTGAGGAAGTCTGCTTCCCAGTTGTCCACTCCTGGAATGAAGATCGCTGACAGAGCGCTCAGATGTTTCTCCGCCCAGCGGAGAATCCTTGTGGCTTCTGCCATTGCTGCTCTGCTTTTTGTTCTGCCCTGGCGGTTGATGTAAGCTACTGCTGTTACATTGTCCGACTGGATGAGGACGGGTCGACTTTGAAGAAGGCGTTCCGCTTGTAGAAGGCCATTGTAAATGGCCCTTAATTCTAGAACATTTATGTGGAGACAAGTCTCCTGACTTGACCATCTTCCTTGGAAGTTTTCCCCGTGTGACTGCACCCCAACCCCGGAGACGTGCATCCCTCGAGGAGGTGAGAACTGTGCAGCCACCACAGGAGTGATATCCTTGTCTTTGAGGACAGGACTATCGTCCGTTGCATGTGTAGGTGGGAACCGGACCACTTGTCCAACAGGTCCCTCTGGAATACTCTGGCATGGAATCTGCCAAACTGAATGGCCTCATAGGCCGCCACCATCTTTCCCAGCAAGCGAGTGCATTGATGGATCGACACTCTGGTTGGTTTTAAGATTTGTTTTACCAGAGTCTGAAGTTCCCAAGCTTTTTCTTCTGGAAGAAAAACTCTCTGTAGTTCTCTGTCCAGATTCATCCCCAGAAACGACAGGCGGGTTATAGGGATCAACTGAGATTTCGGCAGGTTGAGTAGCAAACCATGTTGTTGCAACACCTTCAGGGACAGTGCAATGTTCTGTAACAACTTGTCCCTGCATCTGGCTTTCATCAGGAGATCGTCCAAGTATGTGATAATCATGACACCTTGCATGCAAAGAAGAATCATCATCTCCGCCATCACTTTGGTGAAAATCCTCGGAGCCGTGGACAGCCCAAACGGCAACGTCTGAAATTGGTAATGACAATCCTGAACCGCAAAGCGCAGGAAGGCCTGATGAGGAGGATAAATAGGAACATGTAGGTAGGCATCCTTTATGTCTAAGGAGACCATAAAGTCCCCTTCCTCCAGACTGGAGATCACTGCTCTGAGAGACTCCATCTTGAATTTGAATTTCTGCAGAAAGAAATTTAGGTCTTTTAGGTTGAGGATCGGTCTGACCGAGCCGTCCGGCTTCGGAACCACGAATAAGCTGGAATAAAAAACAGTATACAAAAAAGATAAACAACTGCACTAATGCCGGGATTTAAATGGTTGAGCAGCCTTGAAAAAAACAAAACACTAATATATATACAGCAATATTTTTTTAGCTTTTTGTTTAGGCGGGACGCCATCATGTCCACCTGTGGTCGTTCCCATCGGTGTACAATCATCTAGAAGACTTCTGGATGAAGTCCCCACTCTCCTGGGTGGAGGTTGTGCCGGCTGAGGAAGTCTGCTTACCAGTTGTCCACTCCCGGAATGAACACTGCTGCCAGTGCTATCACATAATTCTCCGCCCATCGAAGAATTCTTGTGGCTTCTACCATTGCCATCCTGCTTCTTGTGCCGCCCTGGCGGTTTACATGGGCGACCGCTGTGATGTTGTCTGACTGAATCAGAACTGGTTGGTTTTGAAGCAGGGGTTCCGCTTGACTCAGGGCGTTGTAAATGGCCCTTAGTTCCAGAATATTTATGTGTAGGGAAGTTTCCTGACTCGACCATTGTCCTTGGAAGTTTCTTCCCTGGGTGACTGCCCCCCAACCTCGGAGGCTTGCATCCGTGGTCACCAGGACCCAGTCCTGTATGCCAAATCTGCGGCCTTCGAGCAGATGAGCACTCTGCAGCCACCACAGTAGAGACACCCTGGCCCTCGAGGATAGGGTGATCAACCGATGCATCTGAAGATGCGATCCGGACCACTTGTCTGAAAGATCCTTGCATGGAACCTGCCGAAAGGAATTGCTTCGTAAGAAGCTACCATCTTTCCCAGGACTCGTGTTCAGTGATGCACCAAGACCTGCTTAGGTTTCAGGAGGTCCCTGACCAGAGATGATAGGTCCTGGGCCTTCTCCTCCGGGAGAAACACCTTCTTCTATTCTGTGTCCAGAATCATGCCCAAGAACAGCAGACGCTTCGCAGGAATCAGCTGTGACTTTGGGATTTTCAGAATCCAGCCGTGCTGATGCAGCACTTCCTGAGATAGTGCTACGCTGACTAGCAACTGCTCTTTGGACCTCGCCTTTATCAGGAGATCGTCCAAGTACGGAATAATTATGACTCCTTTCTTTCGGAGGAGCATCATCATTTCGGCCATTACCTTGGTAAATACCCGCGGTGCCGGTGACAGTCCTGTACCACAAACCTGAGGTACTCCTGGTGGGGTGGATAAATGTGGACATGCAGGTAGGCATCCTTGATGTCCAATGACACCATAAAATCCCCCTCTTCCAGGCTTGCAATAACCGCCCTGAGCGATTCCATCTTGAACTTGAACTTTCTTATATAAATGTTCAAGGGTTTCAAATTTAGAATGGGTCTCACCTAACCGTCTGGTTTCGGTACCACAAACATTGTGGAATAGTAACCCCGCCCCTGTTGAAGGGGGGGTACCTTGATTATCACCTGCTGAAGATACAGCTTGTGAATAGCCGCCAGTACTACCTCCCTTTCTCCGAGAGCATCCGGCAAGGCTGATTTGAGGTAACGGCGAGGGGGAGTCGCCTCGAACTCCAGCTTGTATCCCTGTGATACTACTTGCAGAACCCAGGGATCCACCTGTGAGCAAACCCACTGGTCGCTGAAGTTCCGGAGACGCGCCCCCACTGCACCTGGCTCCGCCTGTGGAGCCCCAGCGTCATGCGGTGGACTTAGAGGAAGCGGGGGAGGATTTTTGTTCCTGGGAACTGGCTGTCTGGTGCAGCTTTTTCACTCTTCCCTTGCCTCTGGGCAGAAAGGAAGCGCCTCTGACCCGCTTGCCTTTCTGGGGCCGAAAGGACTGTACCTGATAATACGGTGCTTTCTTAGGCTGTGAGGAAACCTGAGGTAAAAATGTCGACTTCCCAGCTGTTGCTGTGGATACGAGGTCCGAGAGACCATCCCCAAACAATTCCTCACCCTTGTAAGGCAAAACCTCCATGTGCCTTTTAGAATCAGCATCACCTGTCCACTGCCGAGTCCATAATACTCTCCTGGCAGAAATGGACATTGCATTAATTCTAGATGCCAGTCGGCAAATATCCCTCTGTGCATCTCTCATATACAAGACGACGTCTTTAATATGCTCTATGGTTAGCAAAATCGTATCCCTGTCAAGGGTATCAATATTATCTGACAGGGCATCAGACCATGCTGCGGCAGCACTACACATCCAAGCTGACACAATTGCAGGTCTCAATATAGTACCTGAGTGTGTATATACAGACTTCAGGATAGCTTCCTGCTTTCTATCCGCAGGCTCCTTTAAGGCGGCCGTATCCTGAGACGGCAGTGCCACCTTTTTTGACAAGCGTGTGAGCGCCTTATCCACCCTAGGGGATGTCTCCCACCGTAACCTGTCCTCTGGCGGGAAAGGGTACGCCATCAGTAATTTTTTTGAAATCACTAGTTTCTTGTCGGGGGAAGCACACGCTTCTTCACACACTTCATTCACCTCATCTGAAGGGGGAAAAAACCACAGGTTGCTTTTTCTCCCCAAACATAATACCCTTTTTAGTGGTACCTGGGTTAATATCAGAAATGTGCAACACATCTTTCATTGCCGTAATCATGCATCGGATGGCCCTTGTGGAATGTACATTAGTCTCGTCCTCGTCGACACTGGAGTCGGACTCCGTGTCGACATCTGTGTCTGCCATCTGAGGTAGCGGGCGTTTTTGAGCCCCTGAAGGTCTTTGAGACGCCTGGGCAGGGACTGGCTGAGAAGCCGGCTGTCCCATAGCTGTTATGTCATCAAACCTTTTATGCAAGGAGCTGACACTGTTGTGTAATACCTTCCACATGTCCATCCACTCTGGTGTCGGCCCCGCAGGGGGTGACATCACACTTATCGGCACCTGCTCCGCCTCCACATAAGCCTCCTCATCAAACATGTCGACACAGCCGTACCGACACACCGCACACACACAGGGAATGCTCTGACTGAGGACAGGACCCCACTAAGTCCTTTGGGGAGACAGAGAGAGAGTATGCCAGCACACACCACAGCGCTATAGATCACAGGGATGCACACTATACTGAGTGATGTTTCTCAATAGCTGCTATAAACACAATTTGCGCCTAAATTTATGTGCCCCCCCTCTCTTTTTTACCCTTGTTGTAGTGTACACTGCAGGGGAGAGCCTGGGGAGCGTCCTTCCAGCGGAGCTATGAAGAGAAAATGGCGTCGGTGTGCTGAGGAAGATAGCCCCGCCCCTTTTTCGGCTGACTTCTCACGCTTTTTTCATATAGTTTATGGCGGGGGATTATGCACATATACAGTGTTATACACTGTATTATGTGCTTTTAGCCATGGTAAGGTACTCTAATTGCTGCCCAGGGCGCCCCCCCCAGCGCCCTGCACCCATCAGAGACCGGAGTGTGTGGTGTGCAGAGGGAGCAATGGCGCACAGCTGCAGTGCTGTGCGTTACCTTAATGAAGACAGAAGTTTCAGCCGCAGATTTTTCCACTTCTCTTCGTTCTTCTGGCTCTGCGAGGGGGACGGCGGCGCGGCTCCGGGACCGGATGACCGAGGCTGGGCCTGTGTTTGATCCCTCTGGAGCTAATGGTGTCCAGTAGCCTAGAAGCCCAAGCTAGCTGCAAGCAGGTAGGTTCGCTTCTCTCCCCTCTGTCCCACGAAGCAGTGAGTCTGTTGCCAGCAGATCTCACTGAAAATAAAAAACCTAACAAATACTTTCTTTTTCTAGAAGCACAGGAGAGCCCCTAGTGTGCGACCAGCTCTGGCCGGGCACAGATACTAACTGAGGTCTGGAGGAGGGGCATAGAGGGAGGAGCTAGTGCACACCAGATATAGTACCTAATCTTTCTTTTAAGAGTGCCTAGTCTCCTGCGGAGCCCGTCTATACCCCATGGTCCTTACGGAGTACCCAGCATCCACTAGGACGTCAGAGAAATATTGTTGACCCAGACGTCTGGTGATATTTTGGCCCAGGCGTCCCGAAAACCTTCCAACTCTGCGCCCCCCAAAGGGGACCCCAGGTGAGCAGGAAAACAGTCATGCCACGGGTTTGTCAGCAGGTCTGTTTTGCTTTTCTGGGTCGACTATGAACGACCTCTACCTCTGGTTCCACGAGTCTGTTGCTCCAAAACCTCTTCTGGCTCGGTACGACAGCGATCGAATGAATTTAAACACTGGTCCCAAGCAACCTCCTCTAACGTGTGACGTGGTGCTCGAGTGAGAAGTAGGTAGAAAAGTAGATGTCACTGCAGTTGCCTGCGAAATCCACTTGTCTAACTCATCAAACATCATCTAACCCCCAAATGGAATAGCCTCTACTCTCTATAAAAGGGGACCGGCGGAGGAGCTGCGCTGCTAGCCTACCAGGGCTTAAGTTATAAGGCAGCAGCATATGAGAAGCCGCTGCTGCTCGTCCCCCCCCCCCCCCCGTTATCTTTTACAGCCCTCCGCGCCCTCGTACTAGCGCCGACGGCGGGAGGAAGTGTGCGGGGGATATAGCCCGGGTCCCGGCGAGTGCAGGGGAAGCTACGGCTGCAGCCACGAGAGATATGTTGTTTCAGCGGGATGGGACGCTCTTTTCAAACGCCCCGCAGTGTGTTTAAGAGGTGGTGGTATACGCTGCCGCTGACAGCCGCGCTGTGTCTCCCTCAGCCCTCCGTCTGTAGAGGAAGGAGGGGCGAGCGGGGGAGCTGACATGAAGCGGGAGTATATAGCCGGCCAGGGAGTATTTTAAACCGTTTTTTCTGTCACAGCGGCAGCGGAAGGAGGGGGCGGCGGGGAAGCTGCGCTGCTGAGTCCCAGGGCTTAGAGCCAGAAGGTAGCAGCGTTATGTGCGGTCCGCGGGAGGAAGTCTGTCAAACTGCCTCCTGGATCCATGAAGAAGCTATGGTTACCGTAAGTGTAACTGTAACTAGGGCCCCTTTACAACCAGTACTCACTGCTGACTCTGTGCTCCGGATTCTGAGGAGAGATGCAGATCCCCTTTAGTAGGGATCATTGTATCTCTATTCTGAAGACTTTCGTCCCCCTTTACATTAGGGTAACTCAGTCTCAGTACTGAAATGGAGCAGGAGCTCCCTTCTTGTCCTTGTACCTCCTTGGCACAATTTGTCAAACTGAGGGATGTGAAGGAGGAGGAGCCGGCTGTGCAGACAATGCTAATTTTTAGATTGTGCCACACCTCGGTTGCAAGCTTCACACCCCTACTGTATAAGACTCCAGTGTCCCCTAGTGGATGAAAGAGGAAGGAGGTTTACTTCTTTCTTTCCCGACCGCTCTTCTATGTAGAAGGGAAATATCTGCTGTTATTGAGAGATGCTCCCTGTAAGGAATATAGAAATTTGCCACTTGTAGCTGAACGTGCAAAAGACCCCCACCCAATTTGCATCAGTTAAATTAAAGTCTCCCATGATTATGACTTCTCCCTTTAAAACCATTTTAGTGATGTCCAACAATAGATTCCTGTCCAAATCCTGCCCCTGGCCAGGTGGTCTACAGATCACCCCAATGCGAATAATGTCCTTCTCCCCGGTTTCTGTGGTGACCCAAAGGGCCTCAGATTTGTCTAAAATATTTTGTATTAATTGAAGTAGCCTTTATGCTTTTTTTCCACATACATTGCTACCCTTTCTCCTATACTGACCATTCTATCCTTCCTAAATAAATTGTATCCTGGAATAGCTATGTCCCAGTCATGATCCTCATTGCACCATGATATTGCCACAATACCCAGGTTATCCCTTGTCATTATCACAATTAGCTCTGGCATTTTGTCTCCTAAGCTCCTAGCATTTGCACATATAGCTTTAAGAATTATGTCTGTGCATCTGTTATTAGTAGCCATGTCCAGACAGTACAAAATAAATGACAAGTTTAAAGTTGAAATTACCTGTTTGGTGATGTTGTTCAGTATTTGGTATTTGTTTTTTTAACTAATCAGGAATTATACTCTGTCCTTTACACCATGACTACACCTCGCTAAATGTAAAAGATATAAACATGACCACAAATGGCCAAATAGGTCAACTATATACAAGGAATTATTTAATACCTGCATAATCTAACAAAATTAAGGTTATTTAATAAAAGGTTGCTAAACTGAGAAATTTAGATCCCATACAAATTAGGCGCTCCACAAAAAACACACTACTACTTATATATGATCCCTAAAAATAAACTTCTGCTTGTTACATTTAATAACATTATAGTGATGTGTGTAATAACTCTCTTCATCTGATGTTTGTCATGGATAACCTTGTGTTATAAACACCCAACTGAGAACAGGGCTGATGGCAGAGGAGGGTGTAGAATAAAAGATTGCTGTAGTGACTGAGCAATGAGAATATGTGACTTCTGTAATAAGTGTTTATTACTCACCTGTGCTGATATCTGTAGGGATCTCCTCCTCCTTACACTGCTGATCACCCCTCACATACGTCTCTTCTTCTCCCTCTATATCTTCTGCCTTTATATCAGTCACATACGTCTCTTCTTCTCCCTCTGTATCTTCTGCCTTTATATCAGTCACATATGTCTCTTCTTCTCCCTCTGTATCTTCTGCCTTTATATCAGTCACATACGTCTCTTCTTCTCCCTCTGTATCTTCTGCCTTTATATCAGTCACATACGTCTCTTCTTCTCCCTCTATATCTTCTGCCTTCATATCATTCACATACGTCTCTTCTTCCTCTATATCTTCTTCCTTTATATCTGTCACATACGTCTCTTCTTCTCCCTCTGTATCTTCTGCCTTTATATAAGTCACATACGTCTCTTTTTCTTCCTCTATATCTTCTGCCTTCATATCAGTCACATACGTCTCTTCTTCTCCCTCTATATCTTTTGCATTCATATCAGTCACATACGTCTCTTTTTCTTCCTCTATATCTTCTGCCTTCATATCAGTCACATACGTCTCTTCTCCTCCCTCTATATCTTCTTCCTTTATATCAGTCACATACGTCTCTTCTTCTCCCTCTATATCTTCTGCATTCATATCAGTCACATACGTCTCTTCTTCTCCCTCTATATCTTCTGCCTTCATATCAGTCACATACGTCTCTTCTTCTCCCTCTGTATCTTCTGCCTTTATATCAGTCACATACGTCTCTTCTTCTCCCTCTGTATCTTCTGCCTTTATATCAGTCACATACGTCTCTTCTTCTCCCTCTGTATCTTCTGCCTTTATATCAGTCACATACGTCTCTTCTTCTCCCTCTATATCTTCTGCCTTTATATCAGTCACATACGTCTCTTCTTCTCCCTCTGTATCTTCTGCCTTTATATCAGTCACATACGTCTCTTCTTCTCCCTCTGTATCTTCTGCCTTCATATCAGTCACATACGTCTCTTTTTCTTCCTCTATATCTTCTGCCTTCATATCAGTCACATACGTCTCTTCTTCTCCCTCTATATCTTTTGCATTCATATCAGTCACATACGTCTCTTTTTCTTCCTCTATATCTTCTGCCTTCATATCAGTCACATACGTCTCTTCTCCTCCCTCTATATCTTCTTCCTTTATATCAGTCACATACGTCTCTTCTTCTCCCTCTATATCTTCTGCATTCATATCAGTCACATACGTCTCTTCTTCTACCTCTATATCTTCTGCCTTCATATCAGTCACATACGTCTCTTCTTCTCCCTCTGTATCTTCTGCCTTTATATCAGTCACATACGTCTCTTCTTCTCCCTCTGTATCTTCTGCCTTTATATCAGTCACATACGTCTCTTCTTCTCCCTCTGTATCTTCTGCCTTTATATCAGTCACATACGTCTCTTCTTCTCCCTCTATATCTTCTGCCTTTATATCAGTCACATACGTCTCTTCTTCTCCCTCTGTATCTTCTGCCTTTATATCAGTCACATACGTCTCTTCTTCTCCCTCTATATCTTCTGCCTTTATATCAGTCACATACGTCTCTTCTTCTCCCTCTGTATCTTCTGCCTTTATATCAGTCACATACGTCTCTTCTTCTCCCTCTATATCTTTTGCATTCATATCAGTCACATACGTCTCTTTTTCTTCCTCTATATCTTCTGCCTTCATATCAGTCACATACGTCTCTTCTTCTCCCTCTATATCTTCTGCCTTTATATCAGTCACATACGTCTCTTCTTCTCCCCCTATATCTTCTGCCTTTATACGAGAAAGACGTTCTACCTAAATAACCCAAAAAATACAATGGCATTTGCATACTGTTTGATTAAAGTGAGGAGAAATAGTATAATATCAGTGTACTATACGCACACAGCTTCTCTGAACATCATATAGTGACCGTCACTTTGGTGTATTGGATGATTCCCTAAATCCCACCTACCTGATCCTCCTGTGGGATCCTGTGATTCTCCTCTGTACAATCCTGGGAATACAGAGGACGGGGACATCTCTCTGGGGTATCTCTGTTACTGGGTCCATCTGTAGGAGACACACAGTGATTGAGTACAGTGTATATATGTGATTATCAGATGATGTGTGTATATAGGGGGCCCCCATACCTGCTCTCCCCTGTACAATACATGACAGTTTCCTCTTACCCAGTGATGTGAGGGGCCGGTGATTCTCCATCATCACGTCCTTGTACAGACCCCTGTGCTCCTCTATATACTCCCCCTCCTGCATGAAGACATAGACAGTGACATCCTGACACCTTATAGACACCAGACACACACAGTGATACAGTCATCACCCAGACACGTCTCCTGGTGTAACTGTATAATGTCCAATTCCCAGCAGTCACCTCTCCAGTCATCACCCAGACACATCCCCTGGTGTTACTGTATAATGTCCCATTCCCAGCAGTCACCTCTCCAGTCCTCACCCAGACACATCCCCCGGTGCTACTGTACTCCCAAGTCTCCTCAGACCCCAGTCATGTCCCTGTATTATTACTATAGATATAAGTGATGTTATTGTGACGCTCCCAGATCTCCTCACCTCCCCAGTCATGTCCCTGTATTATTACTATAGATATAAGTGATGTCACTGTGACACTCCCGGTCCCCTCACCTCTCCAGTCATCACCCAGACACATCCCCTGGTGTTACTGTATAATGTCCCATTCCCAGCAGTCACCTCTCCAGTCCTCACCCAGACACATCCCCCGGTGCTACTGTACTCCCAAGTCTCCTCAGACCCCAGTCATGTCCCTGTATTATTACTATAAATAGAAGTGACATTATTGTGACGCTCCCAGATCCCCTCACTTCCCCAGTCATGTCCCTGCATTATTACTATAGATAGAAGTGACATTATTGTGACGCTCCCAGATCCCCTCACTTCCCCAGTCATGTCCCTGTATTATTACTGTAGTACTTTAGTGATCTGAAGGCCTTGGGACACTATGAGGGGGCAAATCAATGAATGAATGTGTAGCTCTATAAGGTAATAGAGATGCTGCCAACTGATGTATACCATATATGTGATAATAACTTGGATCTTTCTAGTGATCCAATAATGTATAGTGTTTATGCATGTTATTATTCTGTGCCTGCTGTAGGTGAGGGGACTCTGGTAAGCGCGCAGTGCGTAACGGAGATCGTGGAGAAGCTTCCAGAGGTCCCGTGTGCTGAGAGAGGTGGATGGCCGCGTGTAGTGGCGGTTTTGTTGGTGGGCTGACTAAGGGGAGAGAAAAAGGCTGGCGGCTGAGACGAGGGAGCTTACAGGAAGGCGGTTCCCTGTGAGTGAGAGAGCCCCTGTGGGGGAAAGGAATTGGATGTCTCCCGCTGCGGGTGAGAAGCGCTGTGTTAATTTCCCCTGGTGGGCGCCGAGCAGGGAAGTCCCGGTACCTGGTTGTCATGGAGAGTGCTGGGAGGTAGAGCGCTGGTGGGGCAGGCTAGTACATGGGAGGAGACCGCAGTGCGGGCAACAGCTACCAGGAGTCCAGCAGTAGCAGACAGCTTCCCCCCCAAGGCAGAGCTGTGTCCCTCATCCATCCAACCTGCAGGAAGCGCCCGGTTGTTGGTGGAGGCGGAGTCGGGGGGAGGTCCAGACCGGGCACACTATCATTGTAAGTGCAGGATGCCCCCATATAAATCCTGCTAATCTGCATACTCCCCTATCATCCTTTAACTATTAAAGTACCAGCCCCCAGCACAGTAGCACAGGGACCAGCAGCATCGGTGGATCTGAGCAGTATAAATAGCACCTCTAGAGACTCCATATCCATTAGAGCACAGGTTCTCAAACTCGGTCCTCAGGACCCCACACAGTGCATGTTTTGCAGGTCTCCTCACACAATCACAAGTGAAATAATTAACTCCACCTGTGGACCTTTTAAAATGTGTCAGTGAGTAATTAATACACCTGTGCACTTGCTGGGTTACCTGCAAAACATGCACTGTGTGGGGTCCTGAGGACCGAGTTTGAGAACCACTAAATTAGATAATGACCAGCCGGGTAGCAGTCATAGAGTGCGGTGGTGTATAATGATGAAAGCAGCTCGGAGAGGGCGCAGGGTCACCTAAACTTGGAAATTATACACTAGGAAGACTAAGCACCCCTCACCTATCAGAGACAGGTGCCAATAACCAGGACTTCTGTATGTTCTAGAGCCACCCCCACGGATCTACAGTGGGGCTATGCTTATACTGGGAAAGGTAACACAGATCATCACCACACTATATGTAACGAGTAGACCACGGGTGTCAGGGATTCCAGGGTGGAGAGCTCCACGTACTACCTTCCTGTTTCAGGTTGTCTAGGAGCGCTACAATTAGATCTTCCATGGAAACCATGCTATTCATTGCCGTGAAGTAGGGATTGCTCAACAATCGTGAGGACAATTGCTCCAAGTGGAGACCCATATAACCCGGAGTACTTCTTATACACAGACACGAAAGGGCCGCAACCGTGCACGATTATAGTAAGAGAACCCGGGTGGTTCATCAAACGCAGCCCCACAACTTTCTTGTGGAATCATATTTTTTGTATTGCATGCATTACCTTATGTATAGGTGGGGTATATTATTATGTATAGGTGGGGTATATTATTATGTATAGGTGGGGTATATTATTATGTATAGGTGGGGTATATTATTATGTATAGGTGGGGTATATTATTATGTATAGGTGGGGTATATTATTATGTATAGGTGGGGTATATTATTATGTATAGGTGGGATATATTATTATGTATAGGTGGGGTATGTTATTATGTATAGGTGGGGTATATTATTAGAACGTTTCATGGTTTGAGTATTATATGATATAACTGTATAAGGTGGCCTACAACTTCTTACATATTAAAGCTAGTATACTTACGGATGGAACTGTCTCCTTATCTGTGGAAGAGCCTGAAATCACAAAGGAAAGGTACGATAGGTAAATGTGCATAGTCCTATCTGGTTACATCACATACTAATGTTATAGGCGACCACTACAGGGGTAGTTTATTTCCTAAGCGATTAGAGTATTGGGCTCTGAATAGCTTGGGTGGACGCCCATTGCACATATACACTGTACCCCCAGGTAAAAAAGGGGTTACATTACTATAGATGAAAGAAAAAGAGAGAAAAAGGCTGGCGGCTGAGACAAGGGAGCTTACAGGAAGGCGGTTCCCTGCGAGTGAGAGAGCCCCAGTGGGGGAAAGGAATTGGATGTCTCCTGCTGCGGATGAGAAGCGCTGTGTTAATTTCCCCTGGTGGACGCCGAGCAGGGACGTCCCGGTGCCTGGTTGTCACGGAGAGTGCTGGGAGGCGGAGCGCTGGCGGGGCAGGCTGGTACATGGGAGGAGACCGCAGTGCAGGCAGCAGCTACCAGGAGTCCAGCAGTAGCAGACAGTTTACCCCCCGAGGCAGAGCTGTGTACCTCATCCCATCCAACCCGCAGGAAGAGCCCGGTTGTTGGAGGAGGCGGAGTCGGGGGGAGGTCCAGACCGGGCACACTATCATTGTAAGTGCAGGATGCCCCCATATAAATCCTGCTAATCTGCATACTCCCCTATCATCCTTTAACTATTAAAGTACCAGCCCCCAGCACAGTAGCACAGGGACCAGCAGCATCGGTGGATCTGAGGAGTATAAATATCACCTCTAGAGACTCCATATCCATTAGATAATGACCAGGCGGGTAGCAGTCATAGAGTGCGGGGTGTATAATGATGAAAGCAGCTCGGAGAGGGCGCAGGGTCACCTAAACTTGGAAATTATACATTACAGAGACTAAGCACCCCCCCACCTATCAGAGACAGGTGCCAATAACCGGGACTTCTGTATGTTCTGGAGCCACCCCCACGGATCTACAGTAGGGCTATGCTTATACTGGGACAGGAAACACAGATCATCACCCCACTATATGTAACGAGTAGACCACGGGTGTCAGGGATTCCAGGGTGGAGAGCTCTATGTACTACCTTCCTGTTTCAGGTTGTCTAGGAGCTCTACAATTAGATCTTCCATGGAAACCATGCTATTCATTGCCGTGAAGTAGGGATTGCTCAACAATCGTGAGGACAATTGCTCCAAGTGGAGACCCATATAACCCAGAGTACGTCTTATACACAGACACGAAAGGGCCCCAACCGTGCACGATTATAGTAAGAGAACCCGGGTGGTTTTTCAAACACAGCCCCACAACTTTCTTGTGGAATCGTATTGTTTGTATTGCATGCATTACCTTATGTATAGGTGGGGTATATTATTATGTATAGGTGGGGTATATTATTATGTATAGGTGGGGTATATTATTATGTATAGGTGGGGTATATTATTATGTATAGGCGGGGTATATTATTAGAACGGTTCATGGTTTGAGTATTATATGATATAACTGTGTAAGGTGGCCTATAACTTCTTACATATTAAAGCTAGTATACTTACCAGTGGAACTGTCTCAGTATCTGTGGAAGAGCCTGAAATCACAAAGGAAAGGTACGATAGGTAAATGTGCATAGTCCTATCTGGTTACATCACATACTAATGTTATAGGCGACCACTACAGGGGTAGGGTATTTCTTAAGCAATTAGAGTATTGGGCTCTAAATAGCTTTGGTGGAGGCACGTTGCACATATACACTGTACCCCCAGGTAAAAGAGGGGTTACATTACTATAGATATGTGATGTCACTGTGACACTCCCAGTTCCCCTCACCTCCCCAGTCATGTTCCTGTATTATTACTATAGATATTTGATGTCACTGTGACACTGCCAGTTCCCCTCACCTCACCAGTCATGTCCCTGTATTATTACTATAGAAATAAGTGATGTCACTGTGACGCTCCCAGTTCCCCTCACCTCACCAGTCATGTCCCTGTATTATTACTATAGATATGTGACGTCACTGTGACACTGCCAGTTCCCCTCACCTCCCCAGTCATGTCCCTGTATTATTACTATAGATATAAGTGATGTCACAGTGACACTCCCAGGAGTCTGATATACATTTGCTTCATACTGAGCAATATTTTCAATCCTCACAATTACATATAATAAAATTAATAATAATAATAATAATAAGATTTTACTCACCGGTAAATCTATTTCTCGTAGTCAGTAGTGGATGCTGGGGACTCCGTCAGGACCATGGGGAATAGCGGCTCCGCAGGAGACAGGGCACAAAAAGTAAAGCTTTTAGGATCACATGGTGTGTACTGGCTCCTCCCCCTATGACCCTCCTCCAAGCCTCAGTTAGGATACTGTGCCCGGACGAGCGTACACAATAAGGAAGGATATTGAATCCCGGGTAAGACTCATACCAGCCACACCAATCACACCGTACAACTTGTGATTTGAACCCAGTTAACAGTATGATAACCGAGAAGCCTCTGAATAGATGGCTTCCAACAATAACAACCCGATTTTTTTGTAACAATAACTATGTACAAGTATTGCAGACAATCCGCACTTGGGATGGACACCCAGCATCCACTACGGACTACGAGAAATAGATTTACCGGTGAGTAAAATCTTATTTTCTCTGACGTCCTAGTGGATGCTGGGGACTCCGTCAGGACCATGGGGATTATACCAAAGCTCCCAAACGGGCGGGAGAGTGCGGATGACTCTGCAGCACCGAATGAGAGAACTCCAGGTCCTCCATAGCCAAGGTATCAAATTTGTAGAATTTTACAAACGTGTTTTCCCCTGACCACGTAGCTGCTCGGCAAAGTTGTAATGCCGAGACCCCTCGGGCAGCCGCCCCAGATGATCCCACTTTCCTTGTGGAGTGGGCATTTACAGATTTAGGTTGTGGCAGGCCTGCCACAGAATGTGCAAGTTGGATTGTGCTACAAATCCAGCGAGCAATCGTCTGCTTTGACGCAGGAGCACCCATCTTGTTGGGTGCATATAGTATAAACAGCGAGTCAGACTTTCTGACTTCAGCCGTCCTTGAAATATATATTTTCAAAGCTCTGACAACGTCCAGCAACTTGAAGTCCTCCAAATCGCTAGTAGCCGCAGGCACCACAATAGGCTGGTTCAAGTGAAACGCCGAAACCACCTTAGGGAGAAAATGAGGACGCGTCCGCAATTCTGCCCTGTCCGAATGGAAAATCAGATAAGGGCTTTTGTACGATAAAGCCGCCAATTCTGATACTCTCCTGGCTGAAGCCAGGGCCAGTAACATGGTTACTTTCCAAGTAAGATATTTCAAATCCACGGATTTGAGTGGCTCAAACCAATGAGATTTGAGAAATTCCAAAACTACATTGAGATCCCACGGTGCCACTGGAGGCACAACCGGGGGCTGTATATGTAGTACACTTTTGACAAAAGTTTGTACTTCAGGCACTGAAGCCAATTCTCTCTGGAAGAAAATTGACAGGGCCGAAATTTGAACCTTAATAGATCCCAATTTGAGGCCCATAGACAATCCTGCTTGTAGGAAATGTAGGAATCGACCCAACTGAAATTCCTCCGTCGGGGCCTTCCTGGCCTCATACCACGCAACATATTTTCTCCAAATGCGGTGATAATGTTGTGCGGTCACTTCCTTCCTGGTTTTAATTAAAGTAGGAATAACTTCCTCTGGAATGCCTTTTTCTCTTAGAATCTGGCGTTCAACCGCCATGCCGTCAAACGCAGTCGCGGTAAGTCTTGGAACAGACAAGGTCCCTGCTGAAGCAGGTCCCGTCTTAGAGGTAGAGGCCACGGATTTTCCGTGAGCATCTCTTGAAGTTCCGGGTACCAAGTCCGTCTTGGCCAATCCGGAGCCACGAGTATTGTTCTTACTCCCCGTAGCCGTATAATTCTCAGTACCTTTGGTATGAGAGGAAGAGGAGGAAACACATACACCGACTGGTACACCCACGGTGTTACCAGAGCGTCCACAGCTATTGCCTGAGGGTCTCTTGACCTGGCGCAATACCTGTCCAGTTTTTTGTTGAGGCGGGACGCCATCATGTCCACCTTTGGTTTTTCCCAACGGTTCACAATCATGTGGAAGACTTCTGGATGAAGTCCCCACTCTCCCGGGTGGAGGTCGTGTCTGCTGAGGAAGTCTGCTTCCCAGTTGTCCACTCCCGGAATGAACACTGCTGACAGTGCTATGACATGATTTTCCGCCCAGCGAAGAATCCTTGCAGCTTCTGTCATTGCTCTCCTGCTTCTTGTGCCGCCCTGTCTGTTTACGTGGGCGACTGCCGTGATGTTGTCCGACTGGATCAACACCGGCTGACCCTGAAGCAGCGGTTTTGCCAGGCTTAGAGCATTGTAAATCGCTCTTAGCTCCAGTATATTTATGTGAAGAGACGTCTCCAGGTTTGACCACACGCCCTGGAAGTTTCTTCCTTGTGTGACTGCTCCCCAGCCTCGCAGGCTGGCATCCGTAGTCACCAGGACCCAGTCCTGTATGCCGAATCTGCGGCCCTCTAACAGATGAGCACTCTGCAACCACCACAGAAGAGACACCCTTGTCTTTGGCGACAGGGTTATCCGCTGATGCATCTGTAGATGCGATCCGGACCATTTGTCCAGCAGATCCCACTGAAATATTCATGCGTGGAATCTGCCGAATGGGATTGCTTCGTAAGAAGCCACCATCTTTCCCAGGACTCTTGTGCATTGATGCACGGACACATTTCCTGGTTTTAGGAGGTTCCTGACAAGTTCGGATAACTCCCTGGCTTTCTCCTCCGGAAGAAACACCTTTTTCTGAACAGTGTCCAGAATCATTCCCAGGAACAGCAGACGTGTCGTCGGGGTCAATTGAGATTTTGGAAAATTCAGAATCCACCCGTGTTGTTGAAGCACTACTTGAGTTAGTGCTACTCCGACCTCCAGCTGTTATCCCAAGTAAGGGATAATTAATACGCCTTTTCTTCGTAGAAGAACCATCATCTCGGCCATTACCTTGGTAAAGACCCGAGGTGCCGTGGACAAACCAAACGGCAGTGTCTGAAACTGATAATGACAGTCTTGTACCACGAACCTGAGGTACCCTTGGTGTGAAGGGCAAATTGGGACATGCAAGTAAGCATCTTTTATGTCCAGGGACACCATGAAGTCCCCTTCTTCCAGATTCGCTATCACTGCTCTGAGTGACTCCATCTTGAACTTGAACTTTTGTATGTACAGGTTCAAGGATTTCAGGTTTAGAATAGGTCTTACCGAACCGTCCGGCTTCGGTACCACAAAAAGTGTGGAATAATACCCCTTTCCCTGCTGTAGGAGGGGTACCTTGACTATCACCTGCTGAGAATGCAGCTTGTGAATGGCTTCCAATACCGTCGCCCTGTGTGAGGGAGACGTTGGTAAAGCAGACTTTAGGAACCGGCGAGGGGGAGACTTCTCGAATTCCAACTTGTAACCCTGAGATACTACCTGCAGGATCCATGGGGCCACCTGAGAGTGAGCCCACTGTGTGCTGAAACTCTTTAGTCGACCCCCCACCGCCCCTGAGTCCGCTTGTAAAGCCCCAGCGTCATGCTGAGGGCTTTGCAGAAGCCGGGGAGGGCTTCTGCTCCTGGGAGGGAGTTGCTTGCTGCAACCTCTTACCCCTTCCTTAGCCTCTGGGCAAATATGACTGTCCTTTTGCCCTCTTGTTCTTATAGGAACGAAAGGACTGCGGCTGAAAAGACGGTGTCTTTTTCTGTTGGGAGGTGACCTGAGGTAAAAAGGTGGATTTTCCGGCTGTTGCCGTGGCCACCAAATCCGATAGACCGACCCCAAATAATTCCTCCCCTTTATACGGCAATACTTCCATATGCCGTTTGGAATCCGCATCACCTGACCACTGTCGCGTCCATAAACTTCTTCTGGCAGATATGGACATCGCACTTATCCTCGATGCCAGAGTGCAAATATCTCTCTGAGCATCCCGCATATAAAGAAACGCATCCTTTAAATGCTCTATTGTCAATAAAATACTGTCCCTATCCAGGGTATCAATATTTTAGTCAGGGAATCCGACCACACCACCCCAGCACTGCACATCCAGGCTGAGGCTATTGCTGGTCGCAGTATAACACCAGTATGTGTGTATATACTCTTCAGTGTAGTTTCCAGCCTCCTATCAGCTGGATCCTTGAGGGCGGCCGTATCTGGAGACGGTAACGCCACTTGCTTTGATAAACGTGTGAGCGCCTTATCCACCCTAGGGGGTGTTTCCCAGCGCGCCCTAACTTCTGGCGGGAAAGGGTATAATGCTAATAACTTTTTTGAAATTAGCAGTTTTCTATCGGGGGTAACCCACGCTTCATCACACACGTCATTCAATTCCTCTGATTCAGGAAAAGCTACAGGTAGTTTTTTCACACCCCACATAATACCCCCTTTTGAGGTACCTGCAGTATCAGAGATATGCAAAGCCTCCTTCATTGCCGTGATCATATAACGTGTGGCCCTACTGGAAAATACGTTTGTTTCTTCACCGTCGACACTAGATTCGTCCGTGTCGGTACCTGTGTCGACTGACTGAAGTAAGGGGCGTTTTACAGCCCCTGACGGTGCCTGAGACGCCTGGACAGGTACTAACTGGTTTGCCGGCCGTCTCATGTCGTCAACCGACTTTTGCAGCGTGCTGACATTATCACGTAATTCCATAAATAAAGCCATCCATTCTGGTGTCGACTCCCTAGGTGGTGACATTACCATTACCGGTAATTGCTCCGCCTCCACACCAACATCGTCCTCATACATGTCGACACACACGTACCGACACACAGCAGACACACAGGGAATGCTCTTATCGAAGACAGGACCCCACTAGCCCTTTGGGGAGACAGAGGGAGAGTTTGCCAGCACACACCCAAGCGCTATAAAAATATATATACAAACAACCCTATAAAAGTGTTGTTTCTGTTATATGCGCTTAAATATATATAATATCGCCAAAAATTGCCCCCCCTCTCTGTTTTACCCTGTTTCTGTAGTGCAGTGCAGGGGAGAGTCTGGGAGCCTTCCCCTCAGCGGAGCTGTGCAGGAAAATGACGCTGTGTGCTGAGGAGAATAAGCCCCGCCCCCTATTTCGGCGGGCTTTCCTCCCGTTATTGCTGAGACCTGGCAGGGGTTAAATACATCCATATAGCCCCAGGGACTATATGTGATGTATTCATTTTGCCAGAAAAGGTATTTACATTGCTGCCCAGGGCGCCCCCCCCAGCGCCCTGCACCCTCCGTGACCGCCGGTGTGAAGTGTGTGACAACAATGGCGCACAGCTGCAGTGCTGTGCGCTACCTCATGAAGACTGAAAGTCTTCTGCCGCCGGTTTCTGGACCTCTTCGCTCTTCGGCATCTGCAAGGGGGTCGGCGGCGCGGCTCCGGGCCCGGACTCCATGGCTGGGCCTGTGTTCGATCCCTCTGGAGCTAATGGTGTCCAGTAGCCTAAGAAGCCAATCCATCCTGCACGCAGGTGAGTTCACTTCTTCTCCCCTAAGTCCCTCGTAGCAGTGAGCCTGTTGCCAGCAGGACTCACTGAAAATAAAAAACCTAATAAACTTTCTCTAAGCAGCTCTTTAGGAGAGCCACCTAGATTGCACCCTGCTCGGACGGGCACAAAAACCTAACTGAGGCTTGGAGGAGGGTCATAGGGGGAGGAGCCAGTACACACCATGTGATCCTAAAAGCTTTACTTTTTGTGCCCTGTCTCCTGCGGAGCCGCTATTCCCCATGGTCCTGACGGAGTCCCCAGCATCCACTAGGACGTCAGAGAAAATAATAATAATAATGACACTAAAGGCTGCACCCCAGTATAAAAATAATAACAGATGTCTTTAAAAGCAGGACACATCAGACCATTCCTCCTGTATTGTAGGACATCACCACCACTCCCAACACATAATAATAATACCAGGACACCACAAGCTGGTGTCCCTGTATAATAATAACTGTACACAAAAACCTGCTCCACCTGTATAACACTAATAATAACAGGACACCACAGGCTGCTCCTCCTGTAAAATAATAAAAATAGGACACCACATGCTGCTCCCCCTGTATAATAATAATAGGACACCACAGGCTGCTCCCCCTGTATAATAATAATAACAACAACAGGACACCACAGGCCGCTCACTCTGTATAATAATAACAGGACACCACAGGCTGCTCCCCCTGTATTATAATAATATCTGGACACCACATGCTGCTCCCCCTCTATAATAATAATATCTGGACACCACAGTCTGCCCCCATTGTATAGTAAGACGCCATTACCTGATTTCCACGGACACTGGGAGGCTGCAACGAGGCTGAAGTTAGCTTCTTATTCGGCCAGCTTCTTATTCACTTCTTATTCAAGCTCCAGCTTCTTATTCACTTCTTATTCGAACTCCAGCTTCTTATTCAGATCATTCAGTTTCGCAAGGGTTAATAAGTCTTCTGTCACAAATTTGACCCCTGAAATCAACAGAGAGTGGTCACTTGCATGTGACTCATTTGTATTTTGCCTGGCCCAACGCTGTTTTGGGCATGAAATACACTGGCATAGTGGGCACACACACCATATTTTCCATTTTGAATAAGTAGCTGTAGTTTTGCAAGGGTTAACCAGTCTTGGGCCACAAATTTGACACCTGAAATCAACAGAGGGTGGTCAGTTACATATGACCCACTTGTATTTTGTTTGGCCCAACACTGTTTTGGGCATGAAATACACTGGCAAAGTGGGCACAAACACCATTTTATAAATTGCCATTTTGAATAAGTAGCTGTAGTTTTGCAAGGGTTAATTAGTCTTGGGCCACAAATTTGACCCCTGAAATCAACAGAGAGTGGTCACTTGCATGTGACCCACTTGTATTTTGCCTGGCCCAACGCTGTTTTGGGCATGAAATACACTGGCATAGTGGGCACACACACCATATTTTCCATTTTGAATAAGTAGCTGTAGTTTTGCAAGGGTTAACCAGTCTTGGGCCACAAATTTGACACCTGAAATCAACAGAGGGTGGTCAGTTACATATGACCCACTTGTATTTTGTTTGGCCCAACACTGTTTTGGGCATGAAATACACTGGCAAAGCGGGCACACACACCCTATTTTCCATTTTGAATAAGTAGCTGTAGTTTTGCAAGGGTTAACCAGTCTTGGGCCACAAATTTGACCCCTGAAATCAACAGAGAGTGGTCACTTGCATGTGACTCATTTGTATTTTGCCTGGCCCAACGCTGTTTTGGGCATGAAATACACTGGCATAGTGGGCACACACACCATATTTTCCATTTTGAATAAGTAGCTGTAGTTTTGCAAGGGTTAACCAGTCTTGGGCCACAAATTTGACACCTGAAATCAACAGAGGGTGGTCAGTTACATATGACCCACTTGTATTTTGCTTGGCCCAATGCGGTTTTGGGCATGAAGTACACTGGCAAAGTGGGCACAAACACCATTTTATAAATTGCCATTTTGAATAAGTAGCTGTAGTTTTGCAAGGGTTAATTAGTCTTGGGCCACAAATTTGACACCTGAAATCAACAAAGCGTAGTCACTTACATATGACCCTCTTGTATTTTGCTTGGCCCAACGCTGTTTTGGGCATGAAATACACTGGCAAAGTGTGCCCACACACCATATTTTACCATTTTGAATAAGTAGCTATAGTTTTGCAAGAGTTAACTAGTCTTGGGACACAATTGTGAGACCTGCAATCAACAGAATGTGGTCACTTACATATCACCCACTTGTATTCTGCTTGGCCCAACATTGATTTGTGAATGAATTACGCTGGGAAAGTAGGCACAACCACCATATTATGATTTACCATTTTGAATATGTAGCTGTAGTTTTGCAAGGGTTAACTAGTCTTGGGCGACATATTTGATACCAGAAATCAAGGGTTAGATTAGCTCCTTATCGCACAGGGGAGTCATAGAGAGTCTATGTTGCGTTAAAGTTGTCTGAAGTCAGCTCTTATCCTTGCTTGAAGGAAGCTATACTCAGCAGGATTGGGGTGACGGGTCCCAGCAAAGCCCAAGAATATTATGAGTTGCAGCTGAACCCATCTGAGCCTCCAGTGGTCAAACTGGCATAATTGGCCAAACTGAGTAAAACCTGGTTACAGATAAAAACTCTTCTCAGTGGGTAGTGGAAGTGATGGCTCTAGACCAGGCTATACGGGTATCAGACCGTGGTGTAAAACACTGGGCCTTTGCAGGCTGACCCCAGACAATTGAGGAGCTAGCAGTGGTGATTGAGAGGTACCTGACCCTGGGAAATTTTAATAAAGCCAAGCAAGGGTTACAGCCAGTACATAAGCCCAATACCCAGATCCCCATTGTTAAACCAAACAGCCCGTCTCCAGTCATATGTTTTGAGTGCAGAGAGCCCAGTCATGCACAGCGGTACTTCCTAAAGCAGGGTGAGCTAGTGGATTGCAGCTCAGGGAAAACAGTACAACCTGTATTCAGTATGGCGCCTGGAATTATTTCCCCAGCTGAAACTACCATTTCATCTGATGGTACAGATTGAAGGCTGGGATATCTGGGCCTTGGTTGATACTGGCAATGAATTATCTATCATCTCTGCTAACCTGGTTCTTCCCGGGTCTGGCCAGGTTGTGCTTCTGGTAAAGATGCTATGTATACTTGGTGACATAGAAGAATGCCCATGAGTGCACCTGCCGGTGGTGATTAAAGTAAGACCAGTAAAAATGGTAGTCACAGTAGCTTCCAAACCTCTTTATCCACTAATCCTGGGCCAGGACTTCCCACTGTTGCAGGAGTTTGTTACCTGGCATGACATTGGCAGACAGACAAAGGTTAAGCTGTCGCAGGGGCCAAGATCTACTGGAAGCCAAGGTTGTATGACTGTAAACCCCTCTCTTGCCAGTGAGATTGAGACACATTAGTCCCCCATTTGCGAAAGAGTGTCTTTGCAGGACTTTAGGCGAGATCAACATAACGATGGCAACTTGTCTAATACTTTTTAAAATGTGGTAGTGGTAAATGGTAAGGTAAACTCTGCTTTACCACCTGGAGGTGTACCTTACTTTATGTGAAAAACATTTTTTTTTTACCTTGTAACTTATTTGCAAGGTAAAAGGGTAGACCAGTTGCTGATTCCCCGAAAACACGAGCAGCTGGTACTGAGGGCGGCTCACATGCATTTATGGGGTGGCCATTTAGGGGAGAGGAAAACTCTCCAGCTATGTTTCTCCTGGCCAGGCATTCATGCTGCAGTAAAAGAATATTGTCAGGAATGCCCAGTGTACTAAAAGAATGCACCCCAGACAGAATTTAGGGCGACCTTGGTTTTCCTGACTATAATTTCCATGCCTATTCAGCCAATTTTTATAGATCTGATAGGGCCAGTAGAAAAATCGGATCATGGGCATCAGTATATATTGGTGACGGTGGACTACTCCACCGGGTACCCGGAGGCCATACCACTATGTAACATGAAATCTAGCACTATTGTCCAGGAGTTCTTGATGCTGTATACCCGTCTAGGAATACCAATAGAGGTCCTGACCGACTAAGGTACCCCTTTTGTGTCTAAATTAATGAAATACCTGTGTCGCCTGTTAAAGGTGGATAGAATTACCATTTCGGTTTACCACCCGCAGACAGACGGCTTGGTTGAATGCTTTAACAGAACCCTTATGCAGATGATGAAAAGGGCAGTGTCACAGGAGAAGCGAGATTAGGACCTACTCTTACCTTAGCTAATGTTGGCAGTTTGAGAGGTACCCCAAGCCTCTTTTTTTATTATTATTATTATTATTATTATCCTTTATTTATATAGAGACTTTATATAGAGACTGTATGGGGTTTAGACCCTTCAAACTCCTCTATGGTAGACAACGCAGAGGGATACTAGATCTATTAAAAGATGGGTGGGAGCAGCAATTGTCCCAAGGGGATGCGGTTAAGATCCCGCCGGACGGAATCCCGGCGGTTGAAATACTGACGCCGGAACCCCGACCGGCACAATCCCGACATATTCTGCCTCCGTGGGTGTCCACGACACCCATAGAGGGAGAATATAAAAGTGTGCTGAGCATAGCAAAGCACCGTGCCTGCAGCGTGGCGAGCAAAGCGAGCCCACAATGGGCTGCGTTCTGCTCGCCACCCCTGTCGGGATTGTGTGGTCGAAATTCCGGCGTCAGTATTTCGACCGCCGGGATCCCATCCTGCGGGATTTAGTACTGATCCCGTCCCAAGAGCCTAACATCGTTCAGTTTGTGTCCCAATTATATGGCTGTCTAAGGCAAATTGCGCCACTTCTGACCAAGCATATGGCAAGAGCTCAACGGGATCAAAAACGCAGTCATGGCGTTACTGCTGTCAACCGGACTCTCAATAGGGGCAACAAGGTACTGATACTTGTGTCTAGGTACGGCAGGAAGGTAGAAGGAAAGAGGTAAAAGTCTACCATGTGAATTTGTTGAAGCCTTGGAAAGTGCCAGTCATCCCTCTTTAGTGGCCATGAAAACCCCAGAATGTCAGGTGCCTACTGAAGTAACTGAGTCCTAGCCAGAAACAAGAAGTGGTAAACTTAGTAGCACAGTACCAGGTTGTGTTCTCTGCCCTCCTGGGGAAAACTCAAATCATACAGCATGACAATGTTACTCCACCCAGGGGGGTGATAAAACAAAGGCAATATTGTATATCTGAGGCCCAACAGGCAGCAGTAAAACGGGAACTGGAAGTGATGCGGCGCTTGGGGGTCACAGAGTAGTCAAACAGTGAATGGAATAATCCCATTTTTTTTTAGAGCCCAAGCTTTTTGGAGCTTTGAGATTCTGTAATGACTTCAGAAAGTTAAATAAAGTTCCTCGGTTTGATTCCTATCCTATGCCCCGGGTTTATGAACTTAGCAATAAGCCTGTATCTAACTACGCTAGATTTACTGAAGGGGTACTGGCAAATTCCTCTGATGGAAGCTGCCAAAGCAACAACAGCCTTCTCTACCACAGTGGGTTTGTTCCAGTCGCACCTTCCAAAGGTGGATGCAGTGTTACAGTCTCTACAGGCACAAGGGTTCACAGCTAACCTGGAGAAGTGTGCCATCATATCTGTGGAGGCAAAGTATCTGGGGTATATTGTATGCCAAGGGTAAGTTAAACCTCAACCTGGCAAGGTGGAAGCAGTCTTCACATGGCCTAAGCTAAAATGTATGTCGCAACTCAGGATATTCTTTGGTCTGGTGGGCTATTATCGTAGGTTCAGGGGTGGAACTTGCAGCGGTGCAACCGGCAGGGCCCCTTCACGATGAAGGGGCCCACAGCCGGAGGCACTACAATGAGTGAGACTGACTCATTACATGCCACCTGCCGGCGCGCTGCAAGCCGCCGCTTCCCCTTAACAGAATGAGGCTGAGCTGCAGTCTGGCCAGAGGGGGAGGAGGATGCAGTGGAGGAGTCTGGAGAAGGAGAAGGGGCCATCTTCCCCTCTCATTCACGGGCAGCCCAGCTGTTTCTTTTTGCTACCGGAGCCGGAGCATCACGTGACCATGCGGCTAAACTGTAGAGTTAGTGCAGCAGCATTCCTTGTAAAGGCGGTAAGGCAGCTGTGTGTTTATTTATTTTTATTTTATTATACATTTTTCTAATTGTACATTTCATCCTGCAAACTCAGAATCGCGGACCTCGAAGAGGCGGAGCCTACATTGAGGGGGCGGAGATTGGGAGGTGGTGGTCTCTCTGCAAATAGTAATGGTGACTGTGCAGTGACATATAACATACAGCACAGCATAGAGTGACCCCACTAAGGCAGCCAGGCACAGGGTCATGTGTTGTCACCCAGGGTGCATGTGCTGCTGCTGGCTGCATGATGCATAGTGTGGACATCTGTCTCCATGGGCCTTGTGTATCCTTGTACAAAGGAATTGTCCCATTTTTATACAGTGAGAAGTCTTCTGAGTTTTTGTGGGAGTTGGATACAATTGGCCGACAGTTATCATATTGATATTCATTATGTCGACATAAAGAACTGTCAACAAACAGTCCCTTGTGATATAGCAGTTTCGTACTTTATACCGGTGACAGCAGTGCCTTTTTCTGGATCACATTGCATTGGCGATGTCTCAGCAGTGTTCTGGTGAGTATTTTCCCCATTATCCCTAATCCCTAAACCTTTCCCTAGTAGCTAACCTTAACCTTTACCCCTCCCCACAGCCTAACCCTAGCCACCACCCCAGTGCCTCCCCCCTCCCCCCCAGCAGCCTAACCCTAAAACTTTACCGTAGTGCCTACTATATTGGCGTTATGTGTAAAAGAAGCTCTACTGTGTGGCGTAATGTGTATAAGGAGCTCTACTGTGTGGCTTAACCTGTATAAGGGGTATTACTGTGTGGTGTAACGTCTATAAGAAGCACCACTGTGTGGCGTAACGTGTATAAGGAGCACTATTGTGTGGCGTAAAGTGTATAAGGACCATTACAGTGTGTTGTAACGTGTATAAGGAGCTCTACTGTGTTGCGTAACATGTATAAGGAACAGTACTGGGTGGAGTAACGTGTATCAGGAGCACTACTGTGTGGTATAACGTATATTAAGATACTACTGTGTGGTATAACGTATATTAAGATACTACTGTGTGGCGTAACATGTATAAGAGGCACTACTGTGTGTTGTAATGTGTATAAGAACTACTGTGTGGCGTAACGTGTAGAAGGAGCTCTACTATGTGGCGTAATGCGTATAAGAAGCAGTACTGTGTGGCATAACGTGTTTCAGGAGCACTACTGTGTGGCGTAACGTGTAGAAGGAGCTCTACTATGTGGCGTAATGCGTATAAGAAGCAATACTGTGTGGCATAACGTGTTTCAGGAGCAGTACTGTGTAGCGTAATGTATATAAGGAGTACTACTGTTCAGTGTAATGTAATGTAAATCAGTGTAATGTAATGAGGTTGCACTACTGTGTGGCATAATTTGAATTGGTGGTACTATTGTGTGCCCACACCCCTTTTCAATGAGACCATGCCCTATTTTTTGACACACGTTTTGGATCTTGGGCGGGCTGGGGCAACGCATTTTGTTGCACCTCGGCCCACCATGGTCTTGTTCCGCCACTGCGTAGGTGCATGCGCGAATTTGCCACAGGGCAGCATCATTCACTGAATGTCTGAGGAAACAGTCCCCAGACCAGATCTAATCACAGATGTGCTAAATGTAGCACATCTACAATCATGTACTCTGACATGCGGGTGGATGCCCAGCACAGGGCTGGTCCGCCCTGCATGACTGGCCCTAGCCCCCCCCCATCCCCCTCGCACAGGTACAAAACCATTGCACGGTATCGATGATTTTGTACCTGATGAGTAACTCCCTGCAAACAAAGCTCCTGCACGCTGGCAGTCCGCTACTCGCCACATCCCGGGTCGCAGAGTCTGTGTGTAACACCACGCAGCTGCCTCGGGCCACCCCCCAACGGTCCAGACAGGCCTCCGTTGTCCGGACCGTGGTTCTAAAGCCGGTGGCATGCCCCTTCCCACCACATGACCGCCTCTGCCTGTCAATCAGGCAGAGGCGATCGAAGCCCTGAGATGCTGATAGAATCTCACTGGGCTCCCGGATTGCGCACGGGCAGGGCGCACTCCACAAAGTAATTCAGACTGCGATCGCTGCTGCAGTGATGCAGTCTGAATTACCCCCTAGGCCCGCAGAGACTACATTGCAGAATTTAAGAAAAGCTTTATGCGCAGAGACTGTATTGATAGGCTCCTGATTCCAGGTGTCAAATTTGTGGCCCAAGACTAGTTAACCCTTGCAAAACTACAGCTACGTATTCAAAATAGCAATTTATAAAATGGTGTTTATGCCCACTTTGCCAGTGTATTTCATGCCCAAAACAGCATTGGGCCAAGCAAAATACAAGTGGGTGACATGTAAGTGACCACCCTCTGTTGATTTCAGGGGTAAAATTTGTGGCCCAAGACTAGTTAACCCTTGCAAAACTACAGCTACTTATTCAAAATGGTAAAATATGGTGTGTGTGCCCACTTTGCCAGTGTATTTCATGCCCAAAACAGCGTTGGGCCAAACAAAATACAAGTGGGTGATATGTAAGTGACCACCCTCTGCTGATTTCAGGGGTCAAATTTGTGGCCCAAGACTGGTTAACCCTTGCAAAACTACAGCTACTTATTCAAAATGGTAAAATATGGTGTGTGTGCCCACTTTGCCAGTGTATTTCGTGGCCAAAACAGCGTTGGGCCAGGCAAAATACAACTGCGTCACATGTAAGTGACCACCCTCTGTTGATTTTGGGGGTCAAATTTGTGGCCCAAGACTAGTTAACCCTTGCTAAACTACAGCTACTTATTCAAAATGGCAAAATATGGTGTGTGTGCCCGCTTTGCCAGTGTATTTCATGCCCAAAACAGCGTTGGGCCAAGCAAAATACAACTGCGTCATATGTAAGTGACCACCCTCTGTTGTTTTTGGGGGTCAAATTTGTGGCCCAAGACTAGTTAACCCTTGCTAAACTACAGCTACTTATTAAAAATGGCAAAATATGGTGTGTGTGCCCACTTTGCCAGTGTATTTCATGCCCAAAACAGCGTTGGGCCAAGCAAAATACAAGTGGGTCATATGTAACTGATCACCCTTTGTTGATTTCAGGTGTCAAATTTGTGGCC